>NW_018165143.1:565675-565970 GCF_001263595.1 Phalaenopsis equestris | reverse complement strand
GGCTGTGTGCTTCCCGACCTTGAACAGGAGTTACCGACCCAACAATCTACAGAAGGCAGTTCTTAACCTCAATCCAAGTGACTAGCCGTGGATCTTTATAAATTTTCATACAAAGATTTTCATGCAAAAGTTATTATTCAAGTTTTTTTTATGCAGAGTTCTTTTAATCATACAAAAGAAATTTTTATTTTATTTTTATAAATATTTTGTAAAGTCGTACAGTCCAAAGACTAGCCACTCTAATAGTGCTAAAACTACTGACAACCTAAGAGTGTCGGGGGGAACGATCCCCACA
>NW_018165143.1:559293-565267 GCF_001263595.1 Phalaenopsis equestris | reverse complement strand
TGCTCCTAAAATCTAGGAAGTCTGTGCTGAGAATTAGGTTGATAGATTCTCATCTAGGGTGTGCTTATAAAGTCTAGGAAGTTTATGCTGAGAATTAGGTGGTTGGACTCTCACCTAGGGTGCACTCCTAAAATCTAGGAAGCCTATGCTAAGGACTCGGTAGATGGGCTCTCACCTAGGGTGTGCTTCTAAAGTGTAGGAAACCTACTCTTTAACTTATGCTTAAGGTGATTTAAGGTTTTCTATATCTTCCAATTAATTAAATCATCAATCCCCATCTTTATGACTTAACCATTTAAAAGCAACAAACAAAATAAAAAAAAGC
This sequence comes from Phalaenopsis equestris, assembly GCF_001263595.1. Lineage (NCBI taxonomy): Eukaryota > Viridiplantae > Streptophyta > Magnoliopsida > Asparagales > Orchidaceae > Phalaenopsis > Phalaenopsis equestris. Next base: position 564,942 of record NW_018165143.1, on the reverse strand, counting down.
AGACCGATCCACCCCCAAAAACTAGCAACCAAAAAGGGGAAAACAGAAAGTGAATTGGTCCTGAAAGCGCTTCAATTCTTTCAACAACTGTAATTAAATAAACTCTTAAGAAGAGTGCTCAAGTTTGTTCCAAGACAGCGCACAAAATCGGCCCGAATCGACACATAAAGTGACTCCAAAACAACGATCAAAATCAGCCCAAATCAACACCTATAGTGACTCCAAAACAGTGCACAAAATCAGTTCAAATTAAGTTCAAATTGGCACCTAAAGTGGCTCCAAAACAGTGCGTTAAAATCAGACTTTAAATTCGCCTCAAAACATTGTGTACGCCTCTCTAAATCAGCAAGCAAAAGCACCCCAAAACAATGTCGAAATCGCTCCAAAATGGTGCCCAAATTATTTCCAAAACAACATACAAATCCTAAGCATGAAAAGATACATTTCACATTAAGAAATAGAAGTACCTCTTAAGTAAAATTAAAGATCAGAGTGGTGTAACTATAAAGCTTAGATTCCATATATACAGAGAATATAAGCATTGTATGGTATGCACGTAAAAATTGAAGCCAATTTGATAGATATGCAAACACATAGCAATTGAGTGGCGTGTATGTAAAACAAAGCTTAGGTATTAGACATACAAGTACATATGATTCACATAGAAGTTGGTTCTAAGACTTGGGTACTGGATATGTAAATCCATGAGAATTATGTGGTACGTATGTGAATCCTTCTAAAAAAAAAGCAGGTTCCAGTAAAGAATATTGGAATAATAGTAGAAGGAAGACCCATTTCGGAAAAAGTTCACATTCAATAATTCATGATTGACATAAGCAAGCCCACGAAAAAATAGCAATGATTTTATTTCATCTTAAATGATATATGAGTAGGAAACTGGAGCATAAACCCGGGAATAAGAGAGTTTTACCGACTTTAGAGAAGTTGTAGCTCTGAAAGGAGGAAGATGCAAGCCTCAGAGAACCTCGTAATGCCTTTTTGGCTAATTCTAATCGTCACTCTATCGCAGGGCTTCAGTCACGAGGGCCTGTATCCTAGCGAAATCTGGAGAGGAGCGGGAGAAGGGCGAGCTGGACTGTTCGGTCGAACGAGGAAGGACAGGGAGTCGCACAGGGGCTCCTTCGGTTTGCAGAGGTGAGAGGGGTGCAGAGGGGAGACGAGGGAGTCGAGCGGGCAGCAAATGCTTCGATCGGGAGCTGCGATCGAGTAGCAGAGAGGAGCAGGTGAGGCGAGTGAGGGTCTTTGGCGCGAGAAGGAGGAGATCGCTCGAGGGGGAGGCGAAGTCGAGCAGGGAAAGTGAAGCCGGTAAAGGTCTTTGTCGAGGTGAAGATGCAAACGGGATCGAGAGGGACGGGCTAGTCGAGCAAGGGCGAGCAGTGCAAAGGGGGTTTTGGTATGAGAGGAAGAAGCCGACCGAATGGGAGAGAGGAGATGGGCTTTTCGTCGACAGAGGAAGGGGACGAATCTGTCAAGGTCGAAAACAGGATCTAGCTGAAGAAGCGTTTGCAGGAACCGCCCCCGGGAGAGGTTGTATAGCCGAAGAGACGTTACGGGAGGCGTTGGCGGGGAATTGAATGAGTTCATCCAGGGACAGTTTTATTAGGTAAGTAATAATCCCTAATTAGATTTAATTAAGATGAAATTATGTGGCTGATTTGAAATTTAAAATTTTGAAATTTGAAATGGCCCTAGCTCATGTTCAGCCTGTTCCGAGGTCAAATTGAACCCGGGTCTAGCCCGAACCCGTGCCATGCTATTAAAAAAAAAATGCATCAATTTTTGTGTCGTTTGTGTGCGCGCGTAAACTTAGCAATACGGGTGTCCTTCTTAGCTATAGTTGACGTTTCGGACGTGCCGGCGCGGTCCATTTTATCATCCGGGGTCGTCCGGACGAGTTCGCCGACGGGCGAGTCGATTCAAGTCAAAGTCGTGTGTGGTGCAGAGAGTGCATGAATTGCGGCGTTCACGAGTAACCGAGTCACAAAGGGTTTACCCCTAAGGCTGTTTGATCCTATAAGAACTCATTTTCGGGTCCTCTACATGTCGGTCCTTAGCCCTTGCAACTAGAAGTTGAGTGCTTGGAACCACTCATGCGAGTTCTTCACAAAAATGAGTCAAGAAGTGGCTTGAAGTTTTACGGGAGGTGGGCTCCATTGCTAGTCTGCTAGGATGGTCAACAAGAACTCATAAGGCTAGATTTTGGATTATGGGAGTAAGAAACTAAGACCTCACTAAAAATGAGGTCAACACTATGCTTATAAAAATAAATTCTCTCTGGAAGAACTTGTCTTTTGTGAGGTTGTGCATTGTGATTATAACAAACCAGCAAGAATATAGAATCGCCCCATTATTAAATGAAATAAGTCATTCTTGGGTAGACCGATATATTTATTGTTTGTGTTTTTTTTCCTTTTATGTCCACATTCCCCTTGCATTTCTCTACGTATTTCGTTCATTCATAGTACATGTAATCATTTATACATATGTATTTTTTGTTTAATTATTATGGAGCTCCAACTACTCAATAGATCTCTACTACCATATGAATTATCAACATCATGAAATAATTAATGGTAAATGGGCAAAGATTTGACTGCAGGTTGACAGAAGTAATTTTGTGATTTTTTGTCCTCTAAATTGAGATAATTTTAAAAAAATATCACATCATTTTTACACTGATCAACGTTTCTCCATGAGAGCAGTATTTCATTGAAAACCAATTACGAAATGATAGCTGATTTGATAGCATTGAAGAGTAAATCTTTGGGGTGATTTACACAATAACAAACATTTATTAGGAAGCATAGACTTCTTTCGTTCACACAGGGGAGGCCGACTCAGTTTAAGACTTGACCCAATTTGAGCCAACTAGATCCGGCCAATTCGAGGCCTTTTAATCATCTTCCTCTTGACATTTTTTCTTTACAAACTCATAGGGACATGTTCGATCTTCTATAAAGTGTTTGCACCATTTTGATATTAGTAGGTCACCAATTTTGCCCTCTAATAAATCTGAACATTGTTTGAATTTTCGGTTGTCTCAAGGGTGAGCATTTCTTAAAAATTAGCATTCAATCATATATAAAATTTTACTATCTTAACATTTTCTTTGTCAATAAAAATAATTTAAAATTAATGAAACTTTTGTGAATACTGTATTATGACATTGTCCTTTCATCTAGTACTGAATTTGTTTTATACAAGAAGAACCTTCATATTTGATAGAAGAATATTGAAAGATAATACACTTAGAAAAGATTACATCAGTTTCACAGAATCAATTTGATTTAATGTTAAAAAGTTCCGCTATGTAAGAGATTCTTATATTAGGTCTAGCAATAAAATATATAACATAATAGAGAGGACATTGAATACTGTAATAACTAGTTTGATGTGGATTAAAAAATAAATGCGTGTAAGATATTGCTGAAGTTAGAGCACTGAGTAGTTTTATATGAAGTCATAGGGTGATTAGGCCTCAGTGGACTAAACCCATATTCAATAAAATTGTATCTTGTTGGGGACAACTCATCATCTGAACCATGGCCCATTTCATGTCAGAAATAAATTGCCCATTTTAATGAGTATATCCTCACTTGTAATATTTTAGAGCAACATAATATTGTATTTGCTGATAAAAATTATGTAACTTGACAGGGCATCTAAATTTTGTGTAATTAATTGCAGGCCTTATTGGCATCTATGTGTATTTGTTATTTCATTTTTTGTAGGCATCTTCATTGTCCACCATGGAATATTCCCAGGCTAAAACCATCATGAAACCATGTGTGCACATAAAGTCTAAATTTGAGTGTCATCGCAATTAATAAATCAGCAGAAACCGGCCTAATTACTATTTTTTTGTTAGCTCATAATAATCTAGATTTGGGCGGTGTTTGGCTGCATTCCAGATATACCTTACATTAAATAGGAATCCGATAAAATTGAATTTATCAAATTCATGTTTGACTGTGAAACACTCATGAGCCACGAAGGAATAAATCCCCTAAATCTGCATTCAAATCGGATTTATTAAATCTGGATTTGCATCGAAAACGAGACAGAACTATAGACAATTCGATTTAACGGAGCGTAGGATTTAAATTTCATTTTTATTTTTTTGGTTTTTGGCTGGGTTTGATTTATGTTAAATTAATGGTTAAATCTTATTAAAAGTATGTCACTAATCACCCCTTGAGTTTTTATTCAATAGGTGCTGAATCATTTACAGTGATGGGTCTATAAATAATATCACAGAAAGTTGTCTAATTAACCAATTTTTTTTTATTTTCTTTCCAGCTTTAATGGTACCATGCCCTATAGTCATGAAAGTTCGCGTCAATAATGAATTATTTCTATCATGGAATGATCATGTGCTGCTGCTTCCCTTTGGCTTTTCTGGTAGATCTACAGATGGATTCTTTACAAGTGATTGCTTTTCTATCCCACCAAAAAAGAAAGACAGAACAACAAAGAATACCATCCATTTTTCAAACGGTAACTTTTCAAAAGATTATAGTACAAAGCAATTGCAAATTTTTTTTTTTCTATTTATAATTATTATTTTCTCAGTGGCTGTTTGAGATGACTTTTATTTTTTCTTTATATTTTTTTTAACATGAAATAAAATATATTTAGTATGCCCTACGCTTCTATCATGTTTAATTGTTTTTAGAAACATTCAAAATAAATTTTATGTATCTTGAGTATTTTTGAAAAACTTTAGTCTGATATGTCATTAGAGCTGTTCATGATTATTATAGAGTTAATTAGTTTAATTGAATATTTCAAAGTCCATTATTGTGGGTTGAGTTACTGCTAATTTTGAATGGCTAAGCATTAAAATTCTATTTAGGCTCGTTTATTCCTCTTAATTACATGAAATTTATCGGATTGGTCAAACTTTGACTTTGCTAGAGGATGTTAGACAAGGTTACAAATTCAAATATAAGCTGAAACTGGAATTATAAATAAATATAGAATGTACTACTAACTTTTATAATAAATAAATCCTATATCAATAAATATAAAATACCTATAACTCTGTTATAATAATTAAGCCTTTGTAAGTTATCGTCCTCCTAGATTCTCTTCCAAAGCCATGCATTTACACACCTGACCCATTTTCTTATGTATTTACAAATCCAACACCTGAATTTTTTTTTTTTTATATAACTGTACCATTTAAAAAGTGAAATGCTCACTTTCATGCATATATAGATAGAATGTAATATATGTAAAAATTGATGGGTGTTGATATGTAAATACAAAGGAATTAAGTGGTATGCATGTAAATTCTTATTGCTGTTTTCTACTGATGTTGAAGGAGCACAAACTCCCACTTTAGGACTAAATAAAAAGAAAATTTCAACCTTAAATGTAAGTTAGGAAAATCTCACCTTGGAAAATTTTCTAGTACCGACTCCACTATTGGACATGTTATAGTCGGTGCGAAGGTGGGAAATTTATTGCATTTCGTCAGTTCACCCTTTCCAGCCTTTTATTTTGACTCTTCACTTTGCATCCATTTATGGGTAAGGTATGGGAAATGCTTCATTTTTTTCAAGATCTTATTGGTTTTGTATTAAATGCAAAAGCATTTTGAGAGCTTATATATATATATATATA
>NW_018165143.1:538813-558796 GCF_001263595.1 Phalaenopsis equestris | reverse complement strand
CTCATTTATAGCCCTAGTTATAATTCTAAAATGACAATGTTCCTAGTATGTGTTGGGCATAGAAATATAAGATAAAGAGAAAGCAAGGAAGGTGATTGAAGCTCATGAGAGATTACGGGCCCGTTTGGGGCAGCTTATAAGTGCGGAGGCATTTTTGAAAAACCCGTGGTACCTTTTAATTCGCTTGTTTTGCAAGCTTATTCAAAAAAGTGGTTCTATTTTTACACTAAAAGCAGACCGCAGGTCGAATCCCGCGGTCGACCCGAGAGCCGTATTTCAGGATAAACTGCTTATCATGAAATGCAAAAGGATGTTAAAAGCTAGAGGTTGCATCTTGGTTGATTTAGAAGAGTCAAAGATAGGGTTTTGAAGGAGGACGATTAGGTCGGCTTGTTTACACTTGTAGGTGGGGGCAAGATGGAAATAAAGCAATAAAGGAAGGATGAATAAAGGAATAATGAAGGTGTGGCGAAGGATGAAGAATAGGCATGCATGTTTCATGAAAGGAAAAGCCTATTGAGGCTTTCACGTATTTAATAAATAATGATACTATTATTTATATATAAATCACTCTAAATTTCAACAATTAAAATTATTGCATTGCTTTTTAGCTGTTCAAATTGTTGCAATTAATTCGTAGCATCTAAAAGCATTACAATCAATTTACAGGGTCAAAATCGTTATTTTGTAACAAATATAAATGCAGCTACGAAGCTACAAATTTTTAAAACTTCGTAATTTATTTTGAGATTTAGTGCTTTTTATTTTATTTTTTTATTTTGTGCATGAGTAAACATGGCTGCTATAATTTTTTTTTTTCTATAACAAAACACGGGTGTCAATTCGAGTTAGTGGGTCGGGTTGTTTTGACCTGAAACTAACCTGATTTTAATAGGTTTGATCTGAAACTGATCTGAATGTTATACCAATTGAAAATCTCAATAGCATTCAACCCGCAAACTTAGAACCTAATATGATCCAAAACACCATTTAACATATGATAAAATAGCCATTTGGGTTCAAATCAAGCAAATTTTGATTCAATTTCGGGTTGGCGGGTTTATTTTAAGTCAATTTAGGTTTCATTTTTTGGGCCCAAAACCGGACCCGAAAAACTAAACGGGTTAGAAAATTTAACCTAAATCGGACCCAAAAGTTATTCAGATTAAGCCAAACTTGGCCTGAATACTATTCAGATATACCCCAACCAAAATTTTTCAAGTTGGGTTCAAAACAAGTTGGTGTTTTGGGTCAGTTCTTAACACCCCATTTAAACACCCAAGCTTCCCTCTCTCTAATCCCTCCTTCAAAAAATCTACTTTGCTTTAGACTATGTCTTTATTTGTAAAATAAACTAAAAATTTAAGTGATGACAAAGATGCATTTTAAGTTATGGGATGAAATTATAAAATATAAATTGAACTATTGAGCAATCAAATCCATGCTCCCAATAAAGTTCTCCAAAAGCTTTCTTGTTGAAAACCCCTTCTCCTTCTATGGAAATCCACAACTTCTATTTTCAAAGTAATAGAAGTGGTCGACAAGAAGCACACAAAAAGACATTTAGTAATTGTATTAGACTAGTCATTCATTTTTTCATATTTAGTAGGCTATTATCTTTTTTAAATCACTACTAATTATAACAACTTTAATAGCTACTATCTAGCTGTGGTTTTATATTTTCATAAACTATTGAGCACAAAAGCTTACATAACATAAGAAGGACCATCAATAAGCACAAAATATTGAAACTTGGGGTGGATCCAAAACTAACTTGCACCTCATATGCTATTGTTAATAAGTTTAAATAGAATATTACTAAAGGTGTCATCTAAGATAGGGAAGATTTCTATATTATTTACATGTTTTACGAGCATTAAATTTTAACCTATAATAGTTTATTAGTTTATTTTTATTGCTAACAAACACATTGCTCACCCATATGATGTACAAAGTCATGTGTTGTAGTCCTGTATTAAAAATAATAAAAATACATAAAAATTATTTTAAATATTGTTAAAATAACACAATTTATTGATACAAAATAAATAATTCATTAGTCAAACAAACTCTTAGTTATTTTTTTGTTGCTTAATTTATGCTACTTGCCAAAAAAAATATTTCGAATAAATGGGCCGAACCTATACCCGGCCCAAAAACAACTACCCGAAGGCCGAATTCCTAATTCACATGCCATCTCTGACGCAGTTCATCGGACGCGCCAACCACTGAACGGTCGTTAATAAAGAAGAGGGAAATCGCAAACCCACTACCACCCACCTCCTCCTCCCACCGCCTCCTTCAGCCTCACCCGTACGATCACGTATACGCCGCTATTTATTGGCCCCCAATGATAGCGAACCGGTCCGTCCATTAACTGCACCCCCTCTTTTCAGAACGTTAATCTAACAAAAATAATTTCAAATAATAATAATAATAATAATAATAATAACGGGCCATTAAAATTTAAAACGGAAAATTTTTTTAATAAGAAAATCATTGAAGGCCCTGTCGGTGCTCTGGAAAATATTTACGTAACTAAAACGTAAGCAGCGCTGTATAATTCGGGTTATATCCTCCTGTATTCTTCTGCTTTAACTACCGAAACTACAGAAACATGAAATTTATTTATAAATTATAGATATATTACAAGTAGATTACAAAGAAGTTAAAGAGGGTATAACAAAAATATAACTCCTTTATACCCTCTGAATAACCTCTAGAAACACGTAGCTCTGTGTATTACGTACGCAAATATCTTCTCAGTGCTCCGAGATTAAAAGGTTAAAAGAATTTATATAAATTTTATGCCTTTTTTTTTTTTTCATTTCCTAGAGCTGTAAGGCTGCAACCAAAAAGAGTAATTAAGGAAAAGTAAAATAGCTCCAATTACTTTTTTTCTCCTATTATTTTTTAGTCCTGTTTTTTTTTTTTATCTATGCGAACGAAACTTGAAGGCTACCGGTGCGGAATATGCCGCATGCGGGGCAAGGATCCCCGACGGAGGAAACAAAATCGCAGGAAACACAGAGAGAGAGATGACAGCAGGGAAGAAGAACCACAACAGCCGGCCGGCGATCACATCAGCCGGTTTTCGAGCTCCAAGATGCAGCGACCAGCTCGCTCGACCTCCGCCTCCTTCTCTAGCAGCTTGTTTCCAGCTGCTTCGAGTAAAGTGCAGTAGTGCCGCTGACGTCTCTTTGCAAATTCTCGCCGGAGTTGCTCCGTCTGATTCGCGAGAGAAATAGATGAATATAATTGGGAATCCTTGTGTTTCCCTCTACCAGTGGAGTGGAGTGGAAAGAAAATTAAAATATTACCTGAGCAGTGATGAACCCATCAATTTCGTTATCCTCTTTGTTAATCAGGGCGGCAATCTCTTCTGAGAAAGAAGCCGTGAGGAGGGAATCGGGTTGTTCTTCTTTGATCCGGTTGTTCGTTTGCTCGGCTAAGGCGAGGTGGAGACCGGTAGATACAAATGGAATCGTCTGCGATCGTGCCGACGAGGGATCGAATACTGCAGGCGACTGTAATGGGAAGGGAATCTGCTGCTGCGATGGCGCTGCAGACGGCGTCGCCTCTTTTGCTCTCTTCCACCGGTTTATATTTTCTGCAACACCTCTTCTCAGTAAACAATAAAAAAAAGAAAAGAATCGGAAAGGGGAAAAAGCGAAAAAAGTCACACCTCCATTGGAGGAGAAGAAGAGATGGGATTGGTCGAACAAAGGAGGGGCCATCTCCCCGTCATTCATCTCACTCTCATCTCTGCGCATCGCGGAGCCCAAAAACTCAGTCGGGAGTCGGGAGATCAAAAGGAAGAAGATAGATCAAGCGAGTGATACCTGCTGTGAAACAAAACGTTGGATGGGTAATGCGCTCGCACGGCCATTGTCGAGGCTGGTTGGTGGAAGTGGAAGGAAGATATGCAGAGCGGAGAAAGAAGAAAGAAGGCGAGTGAGGGGGAAGGAGGAGAAGACTAGTTTTTCTAAGCGTTGGAGGTCGTGTTCGTAGCTTGGCGTTCTTGCGCGCGCGCCCATCCATCCATTCAAGGAAGAAAGAACGCGGACGAAGGAAACGTCGGTCCTAAGAGACCACACCTTCCTCTCCTCGCCTTTTTGATTTGTGCTGCTCACTCGATAACCAGATGGCGCGTGAGATGTGCTTCATCTAAAATAAATAAATAAATAAATAAATTTTAAATTTTAAATTTAAATGACATTTCTGTTTTAAGTCGTAATTATATAAATGTAGAAAATTTATATACATACCCCATAATTTTTATGTATTTATATATCTGAAATTTAAAATTTGCTACATTTATATTTATAGTATTTTGATGTTATAAACTCAACTATATGATGAAATTAAAAATTATGATAATTTTTTTAGGATAACATTTTTAGTGATATGTATGTAAATATAAAAACTTATGTGTTGGATATGTAAAAAGGTATGAATTCTGCGGTATGTTTATAGAGGCCCTTATTTAAGACTTGGCTTTTCATCAAATGAATTATTAGTTGGATGATTTACATAGATATCACTCAATTTCTTTGTATTTACATATCTAACATGTATACTTTAATATTTTACATACATCTCACATTTCAATGCATGAAAATGTGCCGTATTTTTTATTAGACAGGAAATATTTGGGTGAAATAAATGTAAGAAATTAAAGTATAGGTGTTAGATGTGTAAATACATAAGAATTTGGTGTTATGTACGTAAACGCCCTTAATTTTTCTACATTAATTTCTCAAAATTCATGCTCATATTTAAAAAGTGAAAATTTCAATGTTATATATGTAATTCCACTTTTTAAATCATGTCAGGTTTAACCTTTTGAATGGTATTAAATCAATTTAAATTGTTGAAAGAAAAACCGAAAGAAGCTGAAAAAACTGTAGATAATCCTAGTTATTAAGCGGCTTCAGCTGGCCCGAAATCCCGCTTAAGCCCTAAATCAAGCAAATCGGGGCTTATGTTGGGCAGCTTTAAAATTTAGCCTCTTTAATTGTTTAAAAAACAATTTATATTATAAAAAAACATATAATATTTTGCTCAAATGCGTAAGCATATTGATTAGAAATATAACACGCAATCAATTGATTTGTAACAAACACATTATTGATATATCTTATTAAAATGTAATCAGTTGATAAATTACATTCTCACACATATTGGGCACAAATCATGTTCATTGTGGGTTAAATGAAGTATTGGTGATATGTATCTAGATGAAGTATATATGGGAGTCAACCAGTTTCAAACTTTTTAGATGAATAAAGAAATGTCCAACCAGTGAGTCATCATCTCATTTATATTTAAAGTATATTTTGCAAATTATAGCAAACCATTTGGGTCTAATGTCACCCAAGATATGAAGTGAGAGTTTTAAGTTTTGTACAATTAGCCGATATAATTTGGGTCTAATGTCAGTTCCACAATCAGAGTTATGGCGTCGTTTATGAAAAAGTCGGGCTCATCTAGGCCCACAAGACTTGCTAGCATGCATGGGCCCACAAAAGATCATTTATTGGTATACAACCTTCTAGGCCGTCAAATATATTTAATTTTTTATGAATGTGTTAACATTAATATTTTACTATATTTATCACAATTATATGTAATTATTAAAAATTTTAAATTAACACATTTTCATAAAATTATTAAGAAGATGACTAAAAATACAACAGAAAAAGTAAGCAACTATGGTAATATTTTTAAAAATTAAGCACCGGGAAAGTCACAAAGAAAGTCAAGCAACTATGGCTTCTTGTCATTATATGTTTAGAGAATATTGTGAAGTTGTAATATTGACTTATCATTTTTGTGTAGAACTTCGAAGATTAAACAAAAAATGTCATGGGAATTTATAAATTTATATAGCGAGGATAAGCATGATGTGTGGCGCCAAACAGAGAAATACACATCATTTGCTTGGCAATAGGCTTAGTGATAGATTACAATAGTGTCTTTCATTTTAAATAGATGATTAAAAAGGCTTCGTTTTCAAATTTTGATTGCTAGATTCTAAAACAAAATTTATATATTTTATTTTATAAAGGACCATAGTTAATGCTATTGTCATTATCATTACCATCATCATCATCATCATGACTAGTAATATTATTATTACTATTATTATTATTATTACCTTAATTAAAAATGCTAATGAATGGTGAGCAATAGCCATCTTTTGGTTATTAACAAAAAGATTATTGGCCTAATTTATTACCTTAATTAAAAATGCTAAAGATTATTCATAAAATTATATATAATCTTGGTATGATATTTTTTATCTGCCTATTTTATGTTATGTTTTGCTATTATTAAAATTCGATTAGTTTTTGAAGAATTATGGTTCATGAACTAGTAGGTATTCATGATAATAGGTTAAAAAATTAGGTCAATAATCTTTTTGTTAATAACCAAAAGATGGCTATTGCTCACCATTGGTTAGCATTTTTAATTAAGGTAATAATAATAATAGTAGTAATAATAACAATACTAGTCATGATGATGATGATGATGATGATGGTAATGATAATGACTATAGCATTAACTATGGTCCTTTATAAAATATATATATAAAGTAAAATAGAGAATGTTTAGAGGCTATCATACGAGTCTCCAGCTACCCATAATGTGCCTAAAAATTCGAGTGCCACCTCAGTAAGACCATCAGTGTCAGAGAGGATTTAATTCCCCGTCCTGAGGGGTCTTATACCATGTATATAAACCAACAAGCCGGGGCACACACACTGTTGGCTTTACGGATCACAAATACTATGGGACATGCTAATGCTCACATTACTCAGAATATGTACAACTTTAAATTTAAAATTTTTGAATAGACAAGATTTCAGATCGTAATCTAGCATTACTTTCTTAAATTTGGAAGTATATAGGAATATAATTTAATTTCAGGTTAGGTGATCCACCTAATATGCTAAGAGAACATGCCTCTTTTAAGAAAATTCACCTTTTCTGTGAATTTTATTTCATATCTCTGGTGCTAAATAATCAGTGCTTTGTTGAACTGATAGCTCGGCACAAAATTGGAGCATATTACATAAGCTACAGAGTATGGTCGGTAAAAAAAGCTTCGGATTCTTGATCAAAAGGTCATTTGTGAAGATTATAATAATCAGCACTACGGAAGTTAATTATAGATTTTTAAATAACAATCAGTGGAAGCCATGTTGGATTAATTACTGCCAAGTATGTCGGATCAATTTTACGACAACTGTTCTAGTCCAGATTAGAATGATGAGGTGATCGGATGCACCAACTCGTTCTAAACTCGACTCAAAAATTCTGATTGAGATTGATCCGAATTATTTTCGGGTCATGTTAGGGTTAAAAATCGTAAGTAATTTAATTTTTCATGTCAGGTTCAGGTTGACCCTTCAACCCAAAAAAAAAATAACAAAAAAAATAACCTACAAATCCTGAATCGACTTGAAATTGACCCTCTAGCCCGAAATTGACTCAAGATTGACTCGAATTTGACATGAATATTATTCTTTATGTTTAATGATTTATACTGGTCAGGTTCGGTTTTTTGGGTGGAGGGTGGAGGACGGGTCATGTTCGGGCTGGACTTTGTGAGTTGTTTAATATTCAAGTGGGATTCAAATGATGTAGTTTCAAGTTTTCAGGTCAGCTATGAATCCGATTTGACACCATTATGAGACGAGAACTTGTGAAGATCTCATGAAATTGCTCATAGTTGGCAATGGTTATTGTCAACTAGACAAAGATGTTGTCAGCCTTACCAAACATATAAGGTTACTTATTTGACCTATAGAGCTACTCGCTCAGTTTGTAGAGTCACTTTAAGGTCGCTCACCTCTATCGACCAGAGTTACTCGTCTTAACGCACACACAGTTTATGACGACAACGAGAGGCGACAGGCAGTCTGCTTTGGCAGTGTCTGGCGGCGGCAGCGCAGTTGATGGTCGTGGTGGCTACAGTGGTAATCACTATCATTTGAAGTGTATTTGATAATCGCCCCCGAATCTAAAAAATCTCAAACACACAATATTTAATCTGTAGTTTCTAGCACCATGACAAATATATTTGAATTTAACCAATCTAATTTTATGTGCTTCAACCTGCCTAATTAGATCTATTAAATTCACAATATCACTCAACCTAATTAACTTACATAAAAATTATATCTTCAGAATATGACATAAATGTTAGATGAGCTGTTAGAACAAATTGATGATAACTATTGAGTTATGTACAATTAACAGTGTCAAACATAAATTGAATATATTAATAAGTTAATGCTTGTTATTTTCAAGAATTCACACATAAGTCTCAATTATCCCCTTTGAATAGATCATTTTATATTTCAATTATTTTTAATGCTTTATGTCCAATATAATGGTAATATAACCAGCTAATTAAAATGTGGTCTGGACTGTAATAGAATAGGTCAAATCTGGGAACTTGCAAAGCTGGGCCTCTTAGGGCACCTCATAGCCGAAGTAAACTTTGATTGACTCATTTATATCTAATATTTATATTTATTTAAATAATATTCTGACTTTTAAATAATTTCAAAATAATCAGTAACATTAAATTATCTGAGATATAAATTGATATGCCTTGAGCAAATGTTCAACATCTAGCATGAATTTCAAGGAATGACAGGGATCTTGATGCACTTTTTGGAGTAAGAAAAGTTCAAACTTTAATTAAAAGTTATCTAGAAGTCTGATTTCAACAGAATAATAGTCAAATTGACCGGATCGATGAAACGGGCCCAATGATGCCAAACTTCATCCAATCTTAGTCAAATCAAGCTCAGGTTAAGTCATCAAACCACTCTTGAATGCTTTCCGCAGATATTTGAAAGTCAAAGTGGTTTTGAATCTGGTGAGCTCATGATCGTATCGAGCGTCTCAATAAGACGAATCTAATGAGCACAAGACTGCTTAATTATGACATCGTTAAGACTCTTAAATGTCCATCAAATGTTGTCTAATCGAAGGAAACACATCAGATCGTCCAATCAAAGTGGTTCATATTCTCTATTAATTACAATCGGGTGTCGGTTTTACTTTTATTTTGAAATGCATTTTGATTTTGAAAATTAGTTTGATTTTGAAAATAAGACCTAACTAATCTCGAATATTTGATTGTTTAAATAATCAAACACGACATTACAAGTAATATGTCATGTCAAAAGATGATAAAATCACTTAATAATGAGCCCAATTATTCAAACTAAGAAATTTAGGACATTTGTTTGGTCTGCGCAAATACTAACAGATCCGTTCCCTATCGAATATGAAGACTAAACATGATTTAAATTATTTAGGTTACCAATTTTATATAGGCGCAAACCCATATAGTTAATTATATCTTAAGTGCCTTAACTCACTTAAGAAGAGTCTTGATTAAGATTGAGGTTATGTCTTCAAGAATTCAACGTTTTATTTTCACGATTGATTATAGGAAAATTAAATGGGAATGGCTTAGTGTGAAACAATTATTTCTAGAACTCAAAGAAATGAAAAGTAAGGGACGTCGAAGGTACTGAGAAAACCTTAGTGAAATCTTAACTATCATATGGTATGGCTTTGCATCTTCGAATTTAAGCATATAAAACTACAAGGAGTTGTGAAATAGTTCAATTTATAAATGATGTTGGTCTCAACACTAGTCCTCTTAAAGAGTCACTAGAAAAATCCTAATCTTAGATTCTAAGTTCTAGAAAGAGAAACATACAGACCTCATAAAAAATGAGGTCAACATCGGGACTCTATAAATAGATCCTCACCCCTCTCATGAGGAGGAAGGAGAGAGCTTGAAGCCTAAGACTAAAGCTTTGAGAATGTGCTAAAGTTCTTCATCACCTCACCGTTGACTACGTTCGATCACTAGTCGTTGCCCATCGCCGACAACCACTCGCTGGCTACCGCCCTCTTCTTGCAACAAGTTCATCCGCACACTAACGTTGTAACTCAATAGTCTATGTGATACTTTCTCGTCTGTAAGACAAGGAACTGTACTTGTAATCTCCAATTTATAGTGAATTTTTTCTGTTGGGTCAGACTCCATTATTTTTTTCTCTTTAAGGGTTTTCCACGTAGAAACTTCTGGCGTTTCTACTGGTTTTTTTTTATCTGAGTGTGTTGAATTCTCATGAAACACTAAGACGATAATACATTACTTTACCTCCACAAATTTTCTAGGAAACACCAACTGCTAACTGTTTCCTTACAAATTCATGGCGAGCACTGCAGAATCACAACATACGTTACGGAGTAACAAAACACCCTACAAAGCAACACAATAACACCTTTAATATGGCGCAACAACGCGTCTTGCATACGGAGTAATGACACTTCTTGAAGGTAGTGTAGCAACACACTCTGCAATAACTACTTACAATCAATGTACTTAGTATGATAACTTTTTTCGGACACCTAAAACTCTTTCCTTGCATCCAACCACTACATCCACTGCTCATGCAGCTTCAAATCTAACCTTTGTGGCCAATTGACATTATCACAACTCATGCAGCTCCCAACTCCGGCCTCTATAGCATATGAATGGTATCACATATCATGCAACTCCCAACTCCACTATTTATGGCCTACAACATTATCACTTCTCACACACCTTTGAAAATTCCGTCTTTGTGGCCTATAGACGTAATTGCAACTCCCTATTGCTGTCTCTATAGCCAACCGATGCTCTTGAAACAACTATCTACAACCCACATGAACAACCAGTGTCATGACTTTCAACTAAAACCGCTGCAACAAGTTAGCGATCCAACCACCATCTATAACATTTATGAAGGACAATTGCCTCCATAACAACCATCATGTCATTCGCGGCTCGTTACAACTATTATTTTTGAAATATCGGTTTACATCAAATTTGAAATTTCAACTTCACTAACTCACAAAAAGTAGGTATCTGCACTCACCTTTACATTATGGACTATTTAAACTGAGCTAAACCTCATGATTTTTTTTCCCTTTTCTGGTTTTGCACATAAAAAAACTTCTGGTATCTTCACTTATCAATTTAATTGTCTTAATGCATGATGGATTTTCGTGCAATGCTAGAACGCTACATAATCACTCAGCAATACTACATAAATATAAATTAAAAAATAAAAATAAGAAAAAATATATTACCAAATCGATCTTAAATCATCAAGATATTTCTTAAATTTAAATCATAAATTAGCTAATTGTCAGCTCACACTGATCTCAAATTTAGCCCATTCTAATGCGGCTCAAATGATAATGTAAAGATCTTGAGATGATAAGTTTGTTTTGTCGCCATGAGTATGATCATTTTACTCTACCAAAATGTATATTATGCGTATGTTACATCATTAAACCATAAAATAAACAAAAAAATCAGAAAAAACGGAATAGAGCCGGAATATTAATTAAGTCGTTTTGCTTTATATCATCGGCTATAGTTCAAGGGACCACTAAACAAACAACTGGTGATATTATTCTTTAGAGGCTAAGTCAATAATATGTTAATTCTTATGTCATCATATGCACTAATTTTGAAAGCAATTCTCAACTAAAGGCCAAACCTATCTTTCTCAAGAAATAGGGCAAACCAACCCCCAACCAGATGAGAAAATATTCTGTCAGGATACCGTATGTCCGGACGGCCAACTACCGGGTGTCAAGTCGTCATACACCTTATTGGCGGGAGAAGTGGCGGTCGATGATTGAACGTCCGGACATAATATCTTTTCCAACTAGAATATCTTTTCCAACTAGCACGATTATATTCTACCACCTTTATTTCAACTCTACTACCAATAAATGGCTCAACTAGTATTTATAACCTAAATAGTAAAATATAGGAAACTTGGTCTATATCAATATGTATAAAACTCACACATATGAATTTTAAAATTAAAGAAGTCGTTGTGAATCATTTTTTTTTTATTTTTACTTATTTATTCTATTATTCAGTTTCATTTATTTTTTAATTTAAAATAAATTTTATTTGACATCTTAAAATAAATATAACTATTTGTAATACTCAAATAGTTAAAAATTGTTTTTAATGTTTTTAAAGATAAATTTGTTTGTTTAAAAAATAAATAAATAAAAGTTTAAAATAAACTATATATATATTTTAAAAAATTAACACATAAAAAATAGAGATTAATAATATTCCTAAACTTTAAAGGCCGTGTTTAGGGGTGTAAACGAACCGAACACGAACGAATACAGCTTGCATTCATGTTCGATTCGTTTGAATGCATGTTCGATTCTGTTGAAATTTAATTTGTTTGAAATAAGCTCGTTTTCGAATCTGTTTGTGAAGTCGTTGTTCGTAATTGTTTCTTAACGAACGAGCCGAACATGAGCTATTCGCGAACTACGAGCCAGTTTGACATCCCTAATTTTAATATATATAAATAATTTTTTAAATTTCATAATATATATATATATATATAATTATTTTAAATTATTTTATATTTCAAACAATAACAATTCGAACACGAATGAACGCGTCACTGTTCATGTTTGGTTCGTTTAACTAACCGAACGAAAAAATATTGTTCATGTTCGTCTCATTTACTTATCGAATGAATATAACACGAACTCATTGACGAACCAAAAACAAACAGCTCGCGAACAACGAGCTTTTTTGACAGTCATAACCGTGTTGTGTTCTCTAGTTAAGGAAAGAAAAAAAATAATATTTCACAGATTCATTATCATAAATATATGCAAAGAAAATATTATATTCAAATAAATTATATTTTTTTTGTCTAACGATTTTAATTTTAAAAATATATATTATTTTATTTTTTTTTGTCTCTAACCATTTTAATTTTAAAAATTAAAAATCTAAAGTATAATTTCTTTAGTAGGGAGGAGACGCTTCTTAATGATTGTTTGGGCTGACACATCATCATAATTGGCCTCCTTATGTTTCGTCAACAACAATAACAGCTAACATTGGTGGAGCGGACGCAGCTGATTCCCCTTTGCACTAAAATCACCTTCTGCCAACCAAATTTTTAAAAAGGGTCTTTGATCATCTTTAGTATTCCACTCCCACAGTTTTATTTGATTATTGCTATTTTTCATTTCAGAAATCAATATGATAAGATGAGAGCATTTGAATGGATTCATGGCTGTGAAAAAGCAAGAATCTGAGTTTTATTATATACATATATAATAAATTATGGGCATTTACATGCATATCACACCATTCTTATTTATTTACATATTGTATACACACATACAAAATATATGAGAGTTTTTTGTTAAAATTTTCTCGCTGAATCGAGTCTACCTTTTGAAGTGTTAAAATCGAGCCCACCCTACGAAGTGGCAAAATTAAACCTACCTGTTGAAGTGGTTGGATCGAGCCCACTCGTATGTGAGATCATCGCTATCTTCTTCAAAAGAACAACCTAACACACCTATGCAAGAGCGGCTGCTGACACATGAAAACACTCTTTAAACCCTTATTAAAGATGTCGCCAGGCACTTGAGACTTGTTTCTTTTGTCCAGGTATCAGGGATGGCTAACGTACTGACAATATTTGACATGTAACTGAAATTATCTAACATTCACATGACAGATTTAGGACATTGGAGAAAAGCAACATATATTGCTAAAATATATTATTTCAATTATTTTATTTATTTTCTTTCTTATTTGTAAAAAGAAGGAAAAAAAGAGTGTGAAATGGGGCTTTTTTTTTTCCTTAAATCATCCTCTATTTCTCTCCTCTCCGAAGATTGCTCTCCATCTCTGTTATCTCTCCAGCTTGTAACCCAAATATCCTCCTGAGAGCGGTCTCCCTTCAACATACCGGAATCCTAAATTCATTATATTTCCAGAAATTCTTTCAAAATATTTTCATTAATCTCCCTCTATTGTGGTCTTTATAGAGTTATGTGCACTCACAAATAATACGAGACTGTACATCCCGAAAGAATTCAACTCAAATCAACACCTAAACATTCATATTTTTTTTTCATGTCACTCATGTCCTTAACATCTTATAAAAATACTATCATTATTATCTTTTATAAATGAAATATAATTTTTGATGCATAAGATTATGATATTAAGGTTATAATATGTAAATTCAAAAAAAAAAATATTAGTAGAAAAATAAAAAATAAAAAATTATATCTACTTATTTTTCAAATATTCCTATAATTAATTGCGTAGGTTGGTCCAACGATCTTGACAGAGCCTTCTGGAAATCAGTGGTATGGTCAAGCTGATAAGCGAGCCACTGCGTGTTGATAGGTTCCTGAAAGAGACTTTAAAGCCATTTAATTTCCGAAGAAAAATTAAAATGGAATACGAGACAATTAATCGGCTTTTATTCATCTGAATGGTCATCTTGACATGGGCGTCCAATATATCAAGCTATCGGTTCGTTAACATAAGATAAAAAAGAAAACAAATTGTGGAAAATCTCTCTCTCCCATCGGATCGGTTATGAGAAAATTATGCATGAATTAACTCGGTTTATTTTCCACAGAACCGGTTCGTTTCTTGAAATCGATGAATCAGTTCAATTTTTGGAAGAGTCGACCTGTTTCAATATTTAATTTTGATTAAATGATTATATATATATATATATATATATATATAATAAAAATAAAAAAAATAAATATAATAATAATAATAATATTATTATTATTATTAATTAAAATATGTTATCATAAAATTAAACTTGGAATAATATCTAAGATATTCATGTGTAAAATATTTCGATTTAGAATATTATCCTTTGAGCTGATAAAAAATAATCTTATTACATTAGTTAAATCAAATTAAATTAAATTTATTATTGATTATGCTACCTGTTTCGACCACAATCGTTTTTTACACTCGTTTTTTTTTTCCTGCGCGTTTATGTTATTATATATATATATATATATATATATATACACACACACATGTATGAATGTGTATGTATGTATCTTTGTGTGTGTGTGTCCACACACTCACGTTTGAAATCTGTGAGCATGCGAAGAGTTCAGTTTGACAACAAGGAGATAAAACCCCAGGTAATCAATTAATACTCTATTAGCATAAAATTATCATCTTACGGGTACTGTTAAATTCGAGATTGCCCGGGAAACACACCCAAGAAATGGAATGTTCTATTATGAGGTAATTAAGAGAGAGAGAGAGAGAGAGAGAGAGAGAGAGAGAGAGAGTGTGTGTGAGTGTGTGAGTGAGAGTGAGTGAGCGGTAGTAGACAAGCAAAATGTTTTCTTTATTCATAATATGTACCCTTATTTATATACCTAGATCCCAATATTATTTTTTAATAAATTCCGTAGAAAATCTTATTACATCGAAAAAATAATTATAAAAGGGTGGTGATCTGCGTCCCAATATTATAAATATACATAATAACCCCCTAATTATTAACCCTTCACGGGTTTTTTTTCGTAATTAGTTATTTGTATATAATAAGATTCAGGACCTATTCGATCAATCGTCTAACAGGACTTAGCTTGATCGATTCATAGTCCGAAGGAGTGCCCACCATCGATCATTCTGAAGGTTGATGGGTTCGGTTCGTTTACACCCCTACTTCAGTCAATCGCTCGAGTAAGGTATTTTCTCCATCGCTACTCATCTGAAACGATCGTGTATTGCTACGTTTGATCAATCATACTTCCTTCTTAGGTAGCACATCTACTTTGAGATTCGTGCAGACACATTTTCATGAATACAAATTTAAATTAAGAAAGATATAATAGTAATATTATTAATTTTCAATTGCATTTAAGTGCTAAGAGAATATTCTATGAAAGATAGAATTAAAACTAAGTTATGATAGTTTTTTGATATTTTGATAAAAATAATAATAACGGTCTTTTACTTACGTACCACTTAATTCATAAGTCATTACATATCTAACACCTAAATATTATTTTTTTATATTTATACGATCAAAATCTTTCATATCACAACAAAAATACCATCATTTTAACTTTAATAAAAATGAAATACACCTTTTCATGAATAGGAAAGATGGTGTATGTAAATATATAAGTTAAGGTGTTAGATATGTAAATTATACATATAGGAATTGAATGACACGCATCAAACCTGTGTGATAAGAGCCTATCCTACAAAACTATAAACAAACTTTAATGTTTTACATGAGAGGATCTAGACTTAATTTTGAGAAGATTTAAGGCCTTTGAATGCCCCCCGAAGCATTGTCGATGAACAATGTACAGCAATCACCACTTAAAAACTTGATTTTTTTATTTTTAATTTTTTCTCTTGAAAGTCTATGTGACTCCTTCATTTTGATTTTTTCATCTTTGTTTAAAATGTTTTTTTTATGAAATTAAAACACTATAGTCTAAATTTATGGCTAACAATATTTATAAGATTACAATTTTTTCGGAGTGATGTGCTCGGGAAAAATAATACATGTGGACGAGTTAGATGCATATTAGATGTGGATCTGTGATATTCACATGATGTTGGGGTAATTTAACACCACCCAATATCACGATGTGCATGTATGTCTGGTGTCTAACTTTTTAATACGTTCACAAAACCTTTCAATCATTCAACTACAAAATTACCTTTTTTATCATATATTGGTACACCAACATTTTATTGGTACACTCGAAGCATCATAACATGCCTCTATGGTGCTGAATTTGTGGGCAGAAGATTAGAGATCTCTCGAATAGAATTAGGATTCAATTTTGTGTGTGTGTGTGTGTGTGTGTGTATTAACTAGTTAACTTTGTGTCAAACGCGTGTGTGTGTGTGTGTGTGTGTGTGTGTGTCTTAACTAGTTAACTTTGTGTCAAACAGTTACAAGATTGTACCATTTATTAAACCTTATCTCAGCTCAGCATAAGGTTTTAATAATAGATTGAAGCAAAATTTCTATACCTCTCAACTTCAAGTTATAGTTTTTCTAATTTTTTTTTTTTTTGTAGTAAAGTGGGAAAATAGTACTAAACTATTTACATGGGGTCATTTCAGCTTAGAATTTATAGTAATGTCAAAATAGTCCTCATACGTTCTATATTATTGCTGAAACAATCCCTATGTAGGATTATTATAGCTCCATTTTAAAATAATTGCGAGACTATTTTAACACTTCTATGAACTCTGGGAGTAAAAAAAACCCCATGCAAATAGTCAAGAACTATTTTGACATTTTACTCAATCTATTTTTGTTTTGGAAACATCATATCTGAATATTTGATATAATGCAATATGCAAGTCACTTTAGCTTATTAGTTGAGTGCTTATACTTTCAACCAAGAGACTCTGAGTTCAAATATATTGTGTGTGCACATTTGCGATTAAATTTGCTAAAATTTTGCCAAGAAAAAAAAAATATTTTCCCTCAATTGTTCTAAAAAATGTGGGAGATGTAGGCAAACAAAAAAGAATATGAATGTAAACATATGGCTAACAAATAGAAAAGAATATTGGATATGCACAACCTACGGATAGCCAATTAGGTTCGAGCATTACTATGAACTTTAAAGTGTGTTCTACAATATATTGTATATTCATTAGTTATTCATACATATATGTTAGGTATCACTCATATACCAGATAAGGGAAAGATGTTGGAGCGGAACAGAGCGAACCAATAGAGCGGAGCGAGCTAGGGAGCTGAGCGGAGCTCGCGAGCAAAGTGGAGCGGAAGCACTGTTCAATCAAGGTGGGGGGAGATTCATTATGTGGGTTGGGGGTGCGGGGATTGTGCCCCCGCAGTACTGTATAGAGGTAATTTTATAATTACATATTGTACTCGATGGATTGTGCCCCCGCAGTACTGTATAGAGGTAATTTTGTAATTACATATTGTACTCGAGGTATAGCTTCCATAATAGACCTTCCAGGCATAAATCCAAACGAATTATGAGAAATCTTCGTATGAGATAATTTTGTAATTACATATTGTACGTCAGGGCTATATATATATTGATGTATTATAACCCTAATTGATCTTGTACTATTTTTCTAAATTGAAAGAAAAGCCGCCGCTCTGCTCCTAAAGACGTAGGCATCTTTGTCGAACGTCATTAAATTTCTGTGTTTTTTTTCTAAATTTGCATAGATTCTTACATTTTTTTATCCTAAAATTCTCAACGATGTATTATACGTATGTAATATTTTCTCAACAAATAAATGATGCATTGTCGAGAACGTAACTTGCAAGTCCTTCCAAATGCTTTTGCATGCCGGAAAATTATAACGGGTCAAACATTTCAGTCACTTTATCATATCTAATCCCTAACATTATTTTAAGATTATATTATTACAATGTAATTTCTGACCAGCTTGAATGGTTTAATGATTCACAACTATGAGTAGGCACGGTGTCAATATTCAACCTAATATTACAATTTTATTAAAACATAAGAAAGAAAATTCGAATTATGTCTGATTCAACACAAAATATCATTTATATCCCATTCATCAAACTATTTTTTTCTTATTTTCAGCCATCTGTTCTTTATTTCATATGTGCATAATTTGAATCTCTCAATGTTCCTGCCATATCAAGCTGACTTCAAATTCATAATTCATTTAATTCTAATTATGGGTCGAGTCATATTTTTTGTTACACCGAGCCCTACTGGAATTGAAAATATTAGCAAACGTAATTAGTATATTGAATTTAAATTATTAAAATTTAAATCAAATAAATTTTAAATCACACTTAAATCAAGTAACTACCAGAAGTTAAGCCCCCTCAATGAAAGATTTGTATTTGTATTTTTTTTTTCATGTGTCATTTGCGGCGTGTTTTGGCCAGCTATTGTTATTTGAAGAAACAGTTATAAAGTTGTCGTAGAAGAAATTGTTGTTTAAAATATTGCGATGGTAATTACAAATTTATTTTAATTAAAAAAAATCAAAATATAGCTTTGTGGTTATCACCACAGTTAGCCAGATCATGTTACAAAATAGAACTTCGTTTGAAACGGACAAGCATAGTTTTGTCAAGCACTAAAAAATGTGATGCGGCACTGCACTGTTGCCCTAAAGGCAGCCGTAATTAACTATACCACTAGTGGGGGTCATTTTGGGGCAATTATTGCATCATGATATCGGATGCAAATTTGCGTCCAGAGTCCAGTGAGCACTTTTCACGCTATAAGTGGACCTCACTGTAATACAGTAGTTGGGTAGGTTTTTTGGAGGGATGGGGCTCACTTGCAAGTAAAACACTCCCACTGAACTACAGACGCAAATTTTGCGATCTGGAATCTGGATGTATTAATTTTTCCATATTTTGGGTTTTAATGGATACTGGTGGAAAATTTGAACTAGTCTAATAAAAATGGATGAAGTTGGAATTGTTGAAATTTGAACACATTTTGAACACAAAAAACTAAAACAAACTTAAATCCAAAAAAAAAAACACAAAAATTAACACCCCTAAATAAATAAAAATAGTTTTTCCTCCATCACTTCTATCTCAGGAACTAAATGCAAAATTTGACTATCAATAGTGCCAAATATCTCTAAAGCAGATCGATGAGACACATATGCCTCATGCCAAGCATTCCAGCACATGATGACTCTTTCCATGAGAAACTCATAACAATTAATAAGAATTTTTTTTTTAAAGAGCAACTTTAACTTTTCTTATAATTACACACACATAAACATACACCAAAATAGGGGTTAGATATGTAAATACATAGGAATTGGCTGATGGTATGAATGCAATCAGATTCCTGATGAAAAATAACAAAGGGGAAACCGACATCCAATAGTTAGAAGAAAGAGCCAAAATTGAATGGCTAAGATATCATTACAACAGGCCCTCTTCCCTCTCACCAAAATTCAAAATCAACCATAAATGGAGGGGCCCTTCAACGCATCAATATCATGTGACTGATCTTGAATACCAAGACAAGATGCCTTTTTTAAAAATAAAACACTCAAACAAACTTTTATTTATATATATATAT
>NW_018165143.1:535724-538713 GCF_001263595.1 Phalaenopsis equestris | reverse complement strand
GTTAAATAAGTAAATTCATGAGAATTGAGTTTTATGTATATATGCGCTTATGTTGGATCACCCTACTTTCTTTTGAAGATTTTGAGTCGTCTTTTGCTGATGTGTGTTGATGTAACAGGTGTCGTTGCTGATGTTGTTGTTGGTTCCTAATCGTTGTTTTGCATTGGTGTTTGTAATTTTTGTTATTTTAAAGTTATTTTTGTTTTGTTGTGTGAGTAGTAATTTTGAGTCATTCAGTTGTAACTCTCTTTTTTTCTTTATAATAAAGCTGGGTGTGAACTTTTCAAAAAAAATAAATAAATAAATTATATGCAATTAAGCCTTTTGAAAAAAATTTAGTACATCAAGTCCATTGAATTCTCCCCCTAAGAAGAGAATGAACAAATTCCTTCCAATTTTATTGTTGGAATACATGCTTAGGACTGCTTATTGAGTCTAGGTTTAATTGAGTCAAGTTTGTTCCTTAATCTTAGGAGTTAGTTGTTATTTTTCTTGATTTTATTTTTTGTTGATTTTTAGGTATTTTTCTTGGAAGTTTGTTATTAGCTCCAAGTTTAAATATCGTAAGGCTACTCAAAAGGTGTGTGGTTCTAACTTTCCCTTCAATCTACAACAATCCTCTTAAGTTTTCTCTTCTTTCTCATTTCAAGAAACCAACATTTATTTACATACAGACAAATTTATACAACCTTGAAACTAAATAGCACAGCATTAATTTTCATCTACACCACAAATTATGTGTGAATTATATTTTACTTTTTTTTTTATTCGATAGTTGAACCATTCATAAAACATATATGGAATGTAAGAAAGTTTGAACAATATATGGAAGATTTTTTAAAAATCAAGCATGAATCAAACTAAAATAATTTTTTTTCCTCATCTGATTAACAAATCAAACATGATTCAGCTTTAGCCGGGTTTGCTTAGATCAGAACAAAAACCAAGAAGACAATGTTGATCTTAAATTCAAAGTTGAATAGGATCAATATTTAATAATTTTATAGACACAAGTCAAAACTCCTCTCTTATTTTTTGTCTAAAAAGAAAAGATCAATACTTAGATTGCCACTATTTTAACACAAGAGATCATATAATTTAAGTGATGAAAATAACTTATTCATACTTACCCATTATACGTAATGTCGAACTCAAATTTGTTTGTTAATTACACACAAAGAATATGACTTAAAATGAGATAATATCTCGAAGCTGTGAGAAATTATGTACTTTTGTATATGATTTCTATTTATAGTTAATACTCATTTACTTATATAGAGAACTAAGAATAATGTGAAATGATAACTACGTCCCTATTATTATTTTTTTTTTGGTTGACTACTTACCGATAATTTCATTATTGTGCAGCTGCCAATTATCTAGTGGTCTGTCATTCCTTTAGGTCGATCGCCAGAATGATGTTTGAGCTTTGGTTCGTTTGTCTTTTGGGTCAGTTGCTCATTTGTTGTTCAAGTTCTGACTCATTTGTATTCTGGGTCGATTTCTTTTGGGTTAGTTGCCCATTTGTTGTTCAAGTTCTGACTCATTTGTCTTCTGGGTCAATTGACTGAAACACATCATTGGCATTTTTTTTTTATTGGTCGCACATGTCTTGTTTGTAACTGCTCGATCTACATGGGATCCGGTCAAAAACATTTTGATTGTACATGTATGAAAAATTATACACATCAAATCCATCCAATTTATACATTAACAAAATTCATGCATGAATACATCCTTCTTTATCATACTTCCTCCAAAGTCTATTTCAATTATCAAGAATGTCTAAAATTACATTAACCACCCTCCTCTTCCTCTCTCTCTCTAACCCTCTCATAGTACAAACAACAAGGCAGGGAGATTGTCAAGATTCCTTTCCTTTGCCTCCACGCAGCCTTTGTTGTGGTTGGCCCCAACGCTCTTGATGCCATCAAGTTCTTCTCACCAAATCTTTTCTCACATCTCCAACCTCCGTATGCGAATACCATGATTGTATATCTTCCCTCCAACGACTAACTCCTCCCTGACCTTCTCCATTTTGTTCTTTTTTTTTTCTTTTTCTTTTTCTTCTTTCCACTTATTATAAGTTTATAACGTTTTGTTCTACCAAACTGATCCTATTGCCTTTGGGTCACACCAGCGATTGTTTTTTAGCTAAAACTGAGGGCTCATGCCTACACGTTCAAACCTCATCATCACGTGTCGACATGCGTGCCTCTCTCTCCTTCCTTCGATTTACTTTTTTTTCTCTGTCCTACGAATTAATTTCATTATTGTAAAAATAGGCATTTGTTTGTTTCTTCACACACACACTTGTGTGTCTACCGTGACTCTCTGGTTGCCAGACATTGTAAAATACTTGGGGTCACGGATTTGATCTCTTGTATGTGTGGGGTGGGATTATTAGACATATGAGGTTGAACGGGTGGTTCATTTAATAGCCTCTAGCCAAACTACTTATATATATATATATATATATTTCTGTGTGTGCGTGCGCATTAATGCATGCTATATTCTAAACTTTTAAAAAAATCAAGTGCAAAAACTATTTCATTTTCTTAAGTACAAGTACATATATAGATGGTAAATTTTAAATTTATAAACTTCAAAATAATTTTTTTTTAATGGAAGATTTACATACATACCACTAAATCTTATGTATTTACCTACTAACAACACCAAACTTTTGATTTTTACATAATTGCCACATATTCTTTGAATGAAAAATCGTATTTCAATTTTTGACAGTTAAAATGATATTATTTTTATTGTGACATGAAAGATTTTAGGTGCTAACATGTAAAAACCAAAGAAATATGTGATGTGTCTGTGAATGCATGCCCTTTATTTTGAAAAACATAGATATATAAATACAACTAATCCAATTCAAATAAAATAAAATTCATATGCGTGAAATCTGCACCGTGCTCGCTTCTAGTGAAGTTATAATTATCAGACTTCGAAAAAAGTTCTGCGTCTGCTGCAGTAA
>NW_018165143.1:504249-532829 GCF_001263595.1 Phalaenopsis equestris | reverse complement strand
ACCATACACACAGCTTTAATCGTGCGTGCAAATGGGGACTCAAAGATCGACCACGTCTTCTTTAAGAAAATCATCAATTGTTTTTAAATCAAATGACGTAAAGTATATAATTTTATTTTGTAAAGTATATATCTATCTTAAAGTCAAGATTTATCTATATATTTCAACAATCAAAATGTTGTAATAAAATCAAAATCTAGTTTAAATTTCATATATCTGACACATATACTTTGATTTATATATATATATATATATATATATGAGACCTTGCTGATGTATGAAAAGGTGTATTTATTTTCTTAAAAAATAAAATTAGTAGTATTTTGGAAGAGATGTGAAAGATTTTGGTGGTATAAATATAAAAAATAAAATTTAGCTGTTAAATAAGTAAATTCATGAGAATTGAGTTTTATTTATATATGCACTTATGTTGGATCACCCTACTTTCTTTTGAAGATGTTGAGTCGTCTTTTGCTGATGTGTGTTGATGTAACTAGTGTTGTTGCTGATGTTGTTGCCGGTTCCTAATTGTTGTTTTGCATTGGTGTTTGTAATTCTTGTTATTTTTAAGTTATTTTTGTTTTGTTGTGTAAGTAGTAATTTTGAGTCATCCAGTTGTAACTCCCTTTTTTCTTTATAATAAAGCTCGGTGTGAACCTTTCAAAAAATAAATTAACTAATTATATGCAATTAAGCTTTTTGAAAAAAATTTAATGCATCAGGCCCATGGAATTCTCCTCCTAAGAAGAGAATGAACAAATTCCTTCCAATTTTATTGTTGGAATACATGCTTAGGACTGCTTATTGAGTCTAGGTTTAATTGAGTCAAGTTTGTTCCTTAATCTTAGGAGTTAGTTGTTATTTTTCTTGATTTTGTTTCTTGTTATTTTCTTGGCAAATTTTTAGGTTTGATTTTTAGGTATTTTTCTTGGAAGTTTGTTATTAGCTCCAAGTTTAAATATCGTAAGGCTACTCAAAAGGTGTGTGGTTCTAACTTTCCCTTCAATCTACAACAATCCTCTTAAGTTTTCTCTTCTTTCTCATTTCAAGAAACCAACATTTATTTACATACTGACAAATTTATACAACCTTGAAACTCAATAGCACAGCATTAATTTTGATCTACACCACAAATTATGTGTGAATTATATTTTACTTTTTTTTTTAATTCGATAGTTGAACCATTCATAAAACATATATGGAATGTAAGAAAGTTTGAACAATATATGGAAGATTTTTTAAAAATCAAGCATGAATCAAACTAAAATATTTTTTTTTTTTCCTCATCTGATTAACAAATCAAACATGATTCAGCTTTAGCCGGGTTTGCTTAGATCAGAACAAAACCAAGAAGACAAGGTTGATCTTAAAATCAAAGTTGAATAGGATCAATATTTAATAGTTTTATAGACACAAGTCAGAACTTCTCTCTTATTTTTTGTCTAACAAGAAAAGATCAATACTTAGATTGCCACTATTTTAACACAAGAGATCATATAATTTAAGTGATTAAAATAACTTATTCATACTTACCCATTATACGTAATGTCGAACTCAAATTTGTCTGTTAATTACACAAAGAATATGACTTAAAATGAGATAATATCTTGAAGCCGTGAGAAATTAGGTACTTTTGTATATGATTTCTATTTATAGTTAATACTCATTTACTTATATAGAGAACTAAGAATAATGCGAAATGATAACTACGTCCCTATTATTATTTTTTTTTATTTTGGTTGACTACTTACCGATAATTTCATTACTGTGCAGCCGCCAATTATCTGGTGGTTTGTCATTCCTTTAGGTCGATCACCAGAATGATGTTTGAGCTTTGGTTCGTTTGTTTTTTCGGTCAGTTGCCCATTTGTTGTTCAAGTTTTGACTCATTTGTCTTCTGGGCCGATTGACTGAAACACATCATTGGCATATCTTTATTTATTTTGATTG
This sequence comes from Phalaenopsis equestris, assembly GCF_001263595.1. Lineage (NCBI taxonomy): Eukaryota > Viridiplantae > Streptophyta > Magnoliopsida > Asparagales > Orchidaceae > Phalaenopsis > Phalaenopsis equestris. The sequence goes on along the minus strand of NW_018165143.1, from coordinate 530,879 downwards.
GTCGCACATGTCTTGTTTGTAACTGCTCGATCTACATGGAATCCGGTCAAAAACATTTTGATTGTACATGTATGAAAAATTATACACATCAAATCCATCCAATTTATACATTAACAAAATTCATGCATGAATACATCCTTCTTTATCATACTTCCTCCAAAGTCTATTTCAATTATCAAGAATGTCTAAAATTACATTAACCACCCTCCTCTCCCTCTCTCTCTAACCCTCTCATAGTACAAACAACAAGGCAAGGAGATTGTCAAGATTCCTTTCCTTTGCCTCCACGCAGCCTTTGTTGTGGTTGGCCCCAACGCTCTTGATGCCATCAAGTTCTTCTCACCAAATCTTTTCTCACATCTCCAACCTCCGTATGCGAATACCATGATTGTATATCTTCCCTCCAACGACTAACTCCTCCCTGACCTTCTCCATTTTGTTCTTTTTTTTTTCTTTTTCTTTTTCTTCTTTCCACTTATTATAAGTTTATAACGTTTTGTTCTACCAAACTGATCCTATTGCCTTTGGGTCACACCAGCGATTGTTTTTTAGCTAAAACTGAGGGCTCATGCCTACACGTTCAAACCTCATCATCACGTGTCGACATGCGTGCCTCTCTCTCCTTCCTTCGATTTACTTTTTTTTCTCTGTCCTACGAATTAATTTCATTATTGTAAAAATAGGCATTTGTTTGTTTCTTCACACACACACTTGTGTGTCTACCGTGACTCTCTGGTTGCCAGACATTGTAAAATACTTGGGGTCACGGATTTGATCTCTTGTATGTGTGGGGTGGGATTATTAGACATATGAGGTTGAACGGGTGGTTCATTTAATATCCATCTTTCTATATATATATATATATATATATATATTTCTGTGTGTGCGTGCGCATTAATGCATGCTATATTCTAAACTTTTAAAAAAATTAAGTGCAAAAACTATTTCATTTTCTTAAGTACAAGTACATATATAGATGGTAAATTTTAAATTTATAAACTTCAAAATAATTTTTTTTTAATGGAAGATTTACATACATACCACTAAATCTTATGTATTTACCTACTAACAACACCAAACTTTTGATTTTTACATAATTGCCACATATTCTTTGAATGAAAAATTGTATTTCAATTTTTGACAGTTAAAATGATATTATTTTTATTGTGACATGAAAGATTTTAGGTGCTAACATGTAAAAACCAAAGAAATATGTGATGTGTCTGTGAATGCATGCCCTTTATTTTGAAAAACATAGATATATAAATACAACTAATCCAATTCAAATAACATAAAATTCATATGCGTGAAATCTGCACCGTGCTCGCTTCAACGATACACCAACTCTTCTAGTGAAGTTATAATTATCAGACTTCGAAAAAAGTTCTGCGTCTGCTGCAGTAAGAAAAAAAAAAGCTAATGCCAATGCAACCGTCGGCTCCATTTCCGAGGGCTTAACTTTTTAGCTTTGTTTTATTGGGGGAAAAAAGCTTGAAATTAAAAAAAAAAAAAATCAAATTACTTTAACTAAAATTTGATCATAATTAATTTAAAATCGCTACATTTAACTTAAGATAAGCTCCATATAAGATTCGATTTAATTAATTAATCATACATTAAACTTATCTAAGAAACAAAATCTAATAATTTTAAAGCTCCTCATCTTAAGTGCATTTTTTCGATGGCTTCATTGCATAGAGACTGATTCATGATATTCCTTCATGCGAATGTGATAATTTTATTTCTTATATAAAACATACAACATCAACATAATCAAATCAAATAAACCTAAAACTGTTAGGACACGTTGATCAACCATCGCATTTATTTCAGTCCCCCGTAAAAGCCATTATTGCAAAAGATATTCTGAACTCATCAAAACAAACACATTAATAATTGAGGAAGCCAATACATGTTATTTCTCCACAGTACTCTGGCTACATCCATGGCCTTACAGTTTATTGGAAATTTAAGCGCACATGGTGCATCTGAGGAGCTTAGTCGTTTCTCTTCGTTGGCGATATATATATATATATATATATATATACATAAAGTATTTTAATGGCGAAGGTGAGCTAGCTGTAGCTGTGTCTCATATAATTAATAAGATTCATGCAGTTAAAATTAAGTTTGGTAGGGATCTCCTTGTAATGAGGGCTAGGGGGACACATCTATCAAGAATTAATGCGTACCAATTGGCATAAGTGGGAAATGCCAAATTTCATGTGACGGTAAGAAAAAAGGGAAAATATCTTCTCCCTGATATTTAATGGCGGCATGAATTAATGCTTCAGCTAACTTAGATCTTGAAATGAAATAAAATATTGTGTCATTGGATACCTTTTTAAGGTTGTGTTTTGAACACTCTAAAACAAGGAATTTGGAAATGGGAGATTAATTTACCTAAATTTATATTGAAAAATCATATAAATTATTAGAATTGATCACAAAATAAATATATAAAAAAACACAAAAAATTTTGTCAAAGTTTTAATTAACACTATTAATAAGTGTAAGATTTACATACATGCCATTCAATTATTGCACATTTACATATCTAAAACCTAAACTTTATCTTTTACATATATATACTTGTGCATGAAAAAGGTGCCTTGCACTTTTTAAAATTTAAAGTAAAAGATAATTTTGAAGGGATGTGAATGATTTGAGTGGTATAAATTTAAAAAAATAAAAATTTGGATGTTAAATATGTAAATACATAGGAATATGGTGTTATGTACTCTTCTTTGTTTTAAACTACAAGCGAAGCTTCAACTCCTCTCCAACATAAATAAAAAACAGCATTTAACTCTAGTTAGGTCGTCTGCCTCATGATCAGAACATAAGTCAATAAAATAAGGTGCCCATGGAGACATCACATGTTAGGCCCTTCAAATCAACTATTATTAGTGTAAGATTTAAGTTTAATGCAGGAAGCATTTATGCATTTATGTATTCCATTACAATAATTTCTTTTGTCAATTTACCTCTATATATATATATATATATATATATATTTTTTTTTTTTTGTGAAAATATATAATTATGCAAGGCATATGAAGGAGTTGGATAGGTGAGTTTGAGAAGATAAAAACATAGGGACATTGACATATGCAGAATGAAATTTTTATATATTTGCATATCTAGCACCCAAAGTTTGTTATTTAAATATATTGAATTCTATGTCGTACACATCCAAACACATATGAAAGGTGTATTTTACTTTTAATAAAAACATTAGTGGAATATTTTTGGTGTGATGTTAAATATTATAATTTTATATAATAAAATATTAAAATTTAGGTGTTGGATATGTAAAATATATATATAAAAGATTGGTTTATGTGTAAATCCCCTAAAAACAAATAAAATAATAAAATTGCATGCATAGCTAGATAGTCACTTTTAAATTATCAAAAACGCTAAAAAATAGCATATTAGCCCATATAGCATTGTTCCTGTCCAATGAACACCCAAGCCCACTTTAGAGGCCATTGTTCCCATGATAACCAAGCTCTATCATAGCTCCTGATTAATCAAGAAAGCATATGCATATAATCATCTAATAATTTTTGGGATAATTACATACAGGCCGCCCAAATTAACCACCCAGCTAGCAATTTTGTTGAACTACGGAACTGATATATTTATGTGTGTCACGATCAAACTCTATATTAAGCAGTTGATTAAAAAAACGAAAAATATGGGTTGGGCTTCTACCATGAATTTTGATATTTGAGTGAGAATTTAAAAAACGGATGAAAGCAGCATTTATTATGTGTGAAGTCCGCACATGCGAATTTCATTTTATTTTGGTTATATCAATAGAGCCAATACAACAAAAAATAAAACGAAATCCGCACCTTCCGCACCTACTTTATCCACACCTAATAATTTTTCTTTATTTGTGTCCACGCGTAGGAAACCATTCTCAACTCGCAATACAATGGTGGAAGTGGAGATGGCACTTTAAAAGGGGAGATTACCAATAGTTGAGTGGAGAATAAAGCAAAGGGATAGTAGAAGCTTGCTTCAATGGGTTTTGAACGCAACTTTGGAGGCCAAAATTCTCTCTTTTCTATAATAATTTCATCTATGGTCTTGAGATTCCTTGATGAGCACCACCACCCAACAACATGAGCTTTACTTTTATTGAAGGAAATGGAAATAGAATAATTAAAATTGGGCACAATTTGGTTTGACTCTATGTTGATTATGATTTGAAATTCAATAGAATTGAATTTATCATATAAATAGAAAGTGAAACTTAACCCGATCAAATCATTCAATTTTGATTTTTTTTTTGTTTTTTTTTTTAATTTTAAAACCATAAAAAATTGATTTTAGATTGATTGATATGGTACTTGAAATGAGATTTTATAGGGCTATTTATAAAGACATGCTTAGACCTTAATTAAATTCTATGATATTTCTCAAATAAAAATTTATATGGAAACTCACGAAGAGGCATTTTGGGATCATTTTTAATTTTAATTTTAATTTTATTTTGTTTATATTTTTACTTGAAATATTTTTTATTTTTATTTTATTTTGTTTATATTTTTACTTGAAAGCAAATATGTTTAGTATGTTACAACATATTTAGTTATTTTTAAAAATAATTAAAATATATATTATATGTTTTGAGTGTTTATAGAAGCAATCTAGTTTATCTTTTAAAAACAAAAAAAATTCAAACATGAAAATAATGTATTAAAAAAACTTATTTTAAAATAAAAGAAGAAAATAAAATAAAGAGATCATGATCAAGCCATAAATATTTTTTTTATTTTAACTTCAAGTGAGTGCCAGTCAAGCTGAAAAATTAAACTTGAGTTTGAAAATAAATAAAGTAGCTAAGAAATAGTAGTATTTGTTTATAGTTTATATATAATATAAACAAATGAGTATGTTTTTCATTGGTAACAATTTAATTAAGTTTATAAGAAGTTATGATTTCAAATTATAACTTTAAACTAATATATTTTAAACAAGAGTCTCTGCTATGTAAAGTAACAAAAAAAACTTAGATAATTATTACTTCTTCATCCAAGGATGGGTCTCACTCAACTTTAACAACAATAAATAAATAAATTTGCCACCAAATTAAATTTGAAAAGAAAATAATTTCTAATTTTATTCAAAATAATAAAATGCAAAGTTATGTATAAAACATCTAATACATTGACAAAAAAAACTTAAAAAACATTTGAATATAAAAAGATGGATTTGGAAAAAAAATAATCAAAACATGAAATGAAGGTAGACAATCATGCCAATACTCATGCACGAAATGAGTACGTGACCGATTGACAAAATAGTAGTTATGTTTATGAGAAGTTGTGAATTCAAGTCATAACTAATGCTAAGTAATTTTAATTATGAGTCTTCATGTTATATTGAATATTACTTGAGAAGAGAGAACAATGAGATTTGTGCAAAATAGTTAAAAGGTAAAAGTATAACTATCACTTTCTTATCAAAGACGGGTCTCAGTCATCTTCATCTAAAAAAGTGAAACAAACAAGATATCAAATTCAAAAGAGAGAATAATCTCTATGTATATTCAAAATATGATGATTGCAATGCTAAAAGAAATAATTCATAAAACTTCCAATAAATTAACCAAAAAATAGCTTAAAAATTAAGGGTTTTTTTTTTTTTTCAAACAGAAATCATAACATAAAAAAGAGGTGGTCATCCATGAAAATATCAAGCACAAAAGAATTTACAACACCTGTATGGAAGCTTCCTTCACATGTATACATGAACACGTGTCTCTCCTTCCCCATTTATGATGCAAGACACATATCTTTCGGCTTTTTTCCATGGCAAACAATGACTCCAACAATTGTTTGAATGAATTGTATTGCCAAGTGATTTTCAAGCAAGCAAGAATCTCAAAAGCACCTAACCATGTCCATGGTAATCCAATGCATGCCCCAAAAAGATCAAAAAGCTACTTGTGTGGTTGGCCTAACCAAAAATGCATACCAAGCAATAAAATTTCCGTGCAAGAGATTAGTGACTTAACAATTGTACAACTATATTCTTTCACCCAAAAGTTTATCGATCTAAAATAAATAGATGAAATAAGAAGTAAATTAACATGACAAATAAAAGTAATTTAAGAAAATAAAATAAAAATAGATATATGCAACTAAAGCTGATGATATAACATTATGTTCAATGGCAAATTGCAAAATAAATCAATCAAATTTTATGTGATAAACGGTCTCATATGAGTGCCCTGCATAAGATGGGTTGTTTACTTTTCTCTACCCCATACCCATTATTCTAGCTCATTAGAGATTAATTTTAGATGCTTTGGCTAATGAGTTAATCAGACCAATTGTGATTCGACAGATTGAATTCCAAGTTGAGTTTATTATTTCATTATCGTGCATTAGTCGTCAATTTTTATTCTTAAACAAGTTAGTTGTGTGCATATACATTATGCCATTTGACCTCAAGGAGTTTTTATCAACATGAAGCAACTTAACCAATTTGAAAGAAGATTTACATAAATAAATATAGATGTGGAGAAGTTAAAATCATGTAGGTGTACATTAATTTACTTTATAAAAATAACTAGGTTCAAAAGTCATCTAATCAAATCTTTTCTTACATTAAATTTATATTTTAATACTCAAATTAAAAAAATAACAATAATAGAAGCTTCACTCTAGAGGATGGGCACTATATGCCTTCCTTTGACCTCAATATTGGAATGCTTCAATAAATGATTCTCAACTCACACCTAACAATCTATATTTGCTAAAAATAATATAATAATAAGGAGAGAATATGTGTTCCCCTCAAAATAAAATGAAAAAAAAGAAAATCTAGATGCTATCTTGTCACTTTAGTGGCATTTGTGGACTCAGCATTACAAGAAAGATTGACTTGAGGCTTGGTGGATAGATTGTATTGAAGTCATTATTATTTAGACGCCGTGATTTAAAAGTCATGAAAGCAATCTATTTGTAAAATTTAGGGTCCGTTTGGGGCAGCTTATAAGTGCGGAAGACGTTTTGAAAACGCCACCGTACCGTTTGATTTGCGCGTTTTGTCATCTTATATGAATCCGCGTTTGGGTTCTTACACTAAACGCAGGTCGAGGGCCCACCCGCGGTCTGTGTTTCAGGATAAACAGCTTATCGTGAAACGCACAAACTCCCCAAACGCACCTTTAAGCAAAGATACACATTAAGGCTCTCTAAAATTTAGGGGTTATATTATTAAATATTTAATCATTGATATTATGAAATTTAAAAATAAACATAAGAAAGGAAAATATTTTCATTCCTGAATGTTGAATAACAAAAAAAAAACATTAAAAATTTAATTTATTTTTATGATAAATACTCAACCGTACAAAGTCGATTAATATGAACCATTATTAATCTACTGCCAAATAAAGAAATGCCGCCTTGAACTTCATGAAATTTTTGTTTTTACCTTTATACCCTCATTAATTTTAAATTTAGAGAAGGCACCGAAGAGAAATGATGAAATTAAAAGATTAAAAAGGGGAGCGGCAGCCTTTATCTCATATCAGAGCCAGGTTTCGATCCTGGGACCTGTGGGTTATGGGCCCACCACGCTTCCGCTGCGCCACTCTGATTTTGTGAGAGGAAGGAGTTATATATTTTATTTGTCCATAAAAAACCCGATTTTTACTTTTTTAAATTTATAACGCCACCATTTTGATGAATAATAATTGAATATTTCCAATTATTTATTTATTTTTATATAAAATAAAAAACCGTTTCCTTTAAATTTGAGGAAATTTAACTTGCATATCACACAATTCTTATATTATTACATATCAAACACCTTAAATTTGATATTTATACCTTTAATATCTTTGAGTCATAAATTTATGCACAAAAAAGTGTGCTTTACTTTTAAAATTATATGTTAGATATGTAAATGCATAAGAATAATGTGATATGTATGTAAATGCATCTAAATTTTATAAGATTATTTTACTCCAAATTTTATATTTGCATCAAATATTCATATAGATATATGATGATTTGGCTCTCACAATAAATTTTGGTGATTTGCTTTACTACGAATAGGTTGAATATTTTCCTATTTCAGTCGGATTACATCAAGGATTGGCTTTAAGCCTATATCGTTTTGCTTTAGTTATGGACACTCTTACTAGACATTTATAGGATGATGCATCTTTGTGCATATTTTTCGTTGATGATATCCTTTTGATGGATAAGCATAGAGAAAGAGTTCAGGAAAAAACTTGGCCTATGAAGGTTGATATTAGAGTTTAAAGGCTTTAATTTGAGTGGATCTAAGGCTGACTACATTGAATTTAATTTTAGTAATTGTAACTCTAGTGACAGAGTTTTGATAATGGGTGATCAAATCCTTAAAAAAGTATGAAAGTTGTAGACATTTCGGGTCTATTATTCAAATTAAATAATGGTGATATAGATGGGATGTTATTAGTAGAATTCAAGTTGGTTGGTTGAAATGGAGGAATGCATGTGGCCTATTGTGCGATAGAAAAGTACCACTTAGACTTGGAAGAAAAATTTTAGAAGATGGTGGTGAGACCTGCAATGCTCAATGACGTAGAAGCATAGATCCGAAAGAAAGCTAAGTTCTGCTAAGATGACAATGCATAGGTGGATGAGTGGCTTCACACTTAGAGACGAAATGCAAAATGAATATATCCGTCTTAGACAGTTTGATCGCATCAAACACCTACAATCTTGATGATCTGATTAGGAGAGTAAATGTTTTAGAATCAACTTATGTTAAGAAAGGAAGAGATAAACCTGAAAAGACATTGGCATACTTTATAAAAAATGATATTAACATATTAGAATTAAATGAAATAATGACACTCAAAAAGAAACAATGGAGAGAAAAGGATTCATGTCGTTGACCGACGACCGACTTAGCTGGATAAAGGCTTATCTGTCTTTGTTGTAGGTCGAAAAAATTTCCATCCACAATGCTTCCGAGCTATTATAAAAAGCAATTAAAGAATAGAAACAAGTATGCCCATATACATATACTAGAATGCAAAAAGGTCACCTTATCTCATGTCACTAATTGAAAATAAAATGAAAATTTCCTGGATGCCAAATGGGTAAAATAATTGTAGAGTAAAATTATTAAGAGTTTGACAAAGACTCATCACCAGCCCAAAGCCCAGACCAGATGGTCCCTGCATCGCATCAAATTTTATAAGCATTGAAGCTTTACTTCTATTTCTTACAATAAATCATCCAAAACAACAATGTGCTTACACAAGCTCAAGTCCAACACAATTCTTCAAACCCACCATTAATTATTTCCGAGTTCAATCCCCTTGAATTTAATATATTTTGTCAGAATATAATCTTTTATTCTTAAAATTAATTTTTGCATTTGTTTTATTTTAAATCAAACAGCACAAATATTTAATGAATTTGAAATATTCTCACCAACAATTGACGAGAAACAATCATCTTATAGCTATCATTCAAATCTCATACGTTAGATCTGCTAAATACACAAAGTACTACCTATCTTATATTAAGACTTAAAATTTGATGTGTTTTGAACCTGGATCATTGAGGAGAGAAATGTCAACAAGCTTAACACCGCACAACAAAAATAAAATAAGCAGCCAAAGGAATGAAATCAGTCAGAAATAGAATTAAATAATAAATAATACATGAAACAACAGTTGATATGATCACTAAAACCAGGTTGACATATGCTTCTGCCACTTCAAGTTGCATTCAGTATTAAAATATGAACAGACCATTGGTATCAAATATGATAATGAGGAAAACTCCATGATAGTGATATCAATATCTCAAGAAACGAACAGACCATCGGTGGTGGAAACATGGTCAACTCCTTGGCTGCAGGGTTCACAAGTGGGGAAATCACTCATTTAATTTCTCTTCTTTTCTATTTTTCTTTCTGGAACTTTCCTGGAAGACCTTTGCAAAAACAGGCCACGGCAAAAAAGGAATTTACAAAATGGACATATAAATATATTTACAGCAACAAACTATCTGGCGCTGAATCTTCTTCATATTGCCCAAAATTTCTCTGGGTCACGACTAAATAATGTCAAGTCTTGAATCTCCAGATTTGCAACGTGCCAATTTATTAATCCCTCTTGGAATGACTTTACTAGTAGAAGGATTGTGGGCAGAATCCACCATTCATTGTCCTCCCTATTCACAGATGAATGAAAAACTATTAATTAGAGGCATAAGCTTTTGAAATATAATTATTATAGACATTAAAATAAAAAAAAAAGAAAACAAAGATTTAAAATTCTGATGCTTCCAATTGATCCAAAACATATTGGAATAGCAGTGCAATTGTATCATGCAGTTGTCTATTTGTTGGGTTGTCTGTCAACTCAGCCATGTTGATCAACCAGCTAGCTTCAAAAAGAATAAGAACATTTACATGCATACTGCCCAAGTCCTATGTATTTACAAATCTCATACCTAGACTTCACTCGTTACATTTTATACCAACTAATTCTTTCATATCACATCAAAAATAACACCTTTTTAACTTTTAAAAATAAAAAGTGAAATACAACTTTTCATACGTAGGTTAGGTGGCGTGTGTGTTAAAATTGAAGTTTAGATATGTAAATACATAGAAATTGAGTGGTACATATGTAAATCTGCCAGAAGAATTTAAAAGCATTAAACTTTTCTTTGATACATGAAAAGCCAATCGAAGCTTACTATGTCCGACCATGACCACATGATTTCGGGTCGGTTTGGCGCGGCTTTATCCCTGCGGGGCGGCGGGAGGCCGCAAAAGAAGATCGTTTGGAGCGGCGTTTCACCTCCGGCGGCCGCGAATCTAAACGAAAAGCGGGCCGCGGGATCGACCCCGCGGCCCCACTTCCCTCCCACGGCCCCGCTTCTCTTCTTTGGCATTTTACCCCGGTGCCCTCGATTCTGCCTCTCGTTCAGCAAAGCCAGAAAGCAGAAAAGAGACGAACAGAAACCGGAGAGTTCCGGAGGAGTCCTTCACCAGAAACTATGCATCTCAGTCGACATGGAGAATAAAAGAATTTACAGGTAAGGGTAGCTAGGGTTTTTAATTCCAAATTTGTTGGGGATGTGAGAATTCGTCACACAATTTAATCTTGTTTAATTTTCTTGTTTCTTGTATGCTCTCATCAGTAGTGCATCTTTTCTGGGTTGAGTATAATTACACCTGGCTAGGACGATGAAGAGGCAGGGAAAAGAAGAAAAGGGGAACGTTGCAATCGTATTGAGTTCTTAGAAAAAAATATCACTGAGAAAATCATATTTTTTTTTTATTTTTTTGGTTTTTCATGCACTTTAAGATACCATCCGAATACTTGCCTTTATAATTTATGCAATTGTTTTGAGAAACTTTCAAAATTTTCTGGATTGGGCATAATGTTTTTTGTAACATCTGAATCACGTTATTATGCAATTATTTTGAGAAACTTTCAAAATTATTTTAAAATGTGCTTTTGAGGAAACTTCCATAGGATTTTTGGTTTAGTATGTTGTTTGACATTGCAGGATGTGAAGATCATTTGTATCGATTACTGGTTAAATCAGACAGAAACTGGAATAATAAAGAATACCATCTTCTTGATGTTGTTGCCTTCTGATCTAGCTATCTTTCCAAGTAGATCAAGAATACCATTTTTTCATGCTAGCAGATTCTCTGAGTCAAATGTGTGATGAGGTTATTTGTGCATTTAACGGTTTAATACAACATCATTTGTGTGATGAGGTTATTTTTGGTTTAAATGCTTCTGTTATTATATGTTTTTTTCTGTTGTTATTTTGGGATGATTCGTGTGAACTTCATTTTTAGGTCTTCATGATCCCTGTAGTCATTTTTGGTGGGTTTTTTATTACATGACTGACAAGAAAACTGGAATTTGTTATTTGAGGTAAAATCTTAAAATGCGATGTTTTGAACCTATAACTTAGGAAAGTAGATAGAGAAGTTTATTTCTGCTGAGGCATGTTCAAGTTTGCCCTTGGAAGAAAAAGCAAGGGATCTAAATTATCAGGTATAGGAAGTCAAATATTTCAAAGCTGTAATTCAATGTTGTAAGGATCCTCTAATACCTGCTGTTTTTTATTTATTCAATAAATTTTATAATTCTTCTCATCCATTCTAATTCATTTTGTTTTAACTTGAGTTTCCATGAACAATAATTAGATGAGGACCCTGAAAACTTCCAAAAACTTGCTCAAAACTATGTTCAAGTGGGAGAGATGGATGATGTGGTAATGAATTTGTCAGAAGCTTCTAGTTTAAATGGTAGAGCTTCATTGTTTTTGTTTTCAATAATATGTATCGTTTTGTTTGATTTAAATGACTTAAGTTCATAAGCTTTTCACAAGCTTCTACAGAAGGAATGTGGAAAATAATACAAAATCACTCTAAATAAACGCTTTTTCAAGATAGAAGTCTATTTTTTACATTTTTTGCTTGTAAAGTGAATTCCTGATTCTGTTGTATTATATATAGGACTCTCATTGTTCTGTTTCAAACAGTTTAACTAAACGGGGGCAGAATTGTCATTTTTCTAGAAACAACTGCCCCACAGCCGTTTTCACACAGCTGCAACAAATATCCAGTCAGCTTCCCCGCAGCAGCTCTGCAGCTGCCCCAAATAGAGCCTTCAACATTAAGGTCAAATGTGGCATGCTCTGATAAATGCTTAACAAAATCATGAAACGAGTATAACACAATTCGAGCAGTTGAATCAGTATTTTGCATTGGAACTATAGAGAAGAAATACTACAGGATTATATAAAATGTAACGCACCGTCTAATGGTTGATGTATGCTGCCCAGCAGCCGTCTCGGATGAAGAAAATCCACAGTATACAAATCCACAAACAAAGGCCACAATCTGCAAGAATTTACTCTTGATCATCACAGAAAGTACAAGGTTACAGCAGAAGAGCAGCAGAAATATCCATTAAAAAAAAAAGAATGAATACCACAAATCTGTTCTCAAAGATGAACATTGAAGTCATGTTTACCCTTTTTATCTAGATTTTCTCCTACTAAATTCTTAGCAAAACCATGCAACTACAGGTACAAAACACTCAATTTTCTCTCTATGGATTTAGATCTTAGAACACAAAAGCACTTGGAATTTAAACGCCGCAGTAACAGAATATATACAGAGGGCAAGCTCCATTTTAAACAACCATGATCGGATCTCAAAAAGTAATTCGTATTGGAATATAAGAGTGGAAAGTGTCAAAAGGGGTCAATTTAATCCCAGAGTCTATAAAGTGACTATTCAGTCCCCAGACTTTTAAATATAATCCTCTATAAGACTATTTTATCCTCATATTAAAATAATTAGGAAACTTATATGACACTTTATAAGAACCTATCATTTTTTTAATAATAAGATGGCCGCACAGAATATATGAAAACAATCATTCGAATGCAGGGAATGGTTCTCATGCATGCCATCAATATAACAGTCTTCCTAATCTATTTCTATACCTTTTCAAGCGTAGTAACACTTCTTAAAGAAAAACACCAACTGTAAAAACACAGATTTGCACGATCCTTGGAAACTAACTAACAACTGAAAATTGCCATAATCTTAAGTTTCAACATTTTATTTGCAGCGTTCAACCAGTATTATTTTAGTTCCCTTGATATCGAATATGCACTGATTTCTCCAAGGGCACTAAGTCAACGACTAAAAAACAGTTACTTAGGAACATGAGAGGCAAACAAGTTCATAAAAAAGATTTTATGGATATATGCTCACAGAAAAACTTCAATGAGGATAGATACAGAAAGCAACACAAAAAGATGTCCTTTGTTTAACAAAAGAAATAGAAAATTCCTACAGAAGTAAAAAAACAGATTTTGTAAAAGAGGCCCATTAGAAAAGAAATAAATATTCAGGAATCTTAATACGAAAAAAAAGAAATATTATGGCATAAATCTATCTTTGTTTAAGCCCAACGGCTAGATTAGGTAATGCGCAAGTGTTTAACAGTTACGTAACATATCATGCAAAGTGCATAACTGCCATAACAAATAAAGCCAATGATGTGGGATGCGCCTCTTCAGACATGTGGGTTCCCGTGTATGCCGGAAGATCGCGAATCTTCCCATGATCGCGGGATGCCATCTTGCCCCGGTCCAACTGCAATATTTTTTTTCCCTTTTTCATTTTTTTTAAATTTCCTTGTTCCTTATTAAGGTTACTTTCTAGCCGGAACTATTTATATGTTTTTATTTTCTCTTTTCGATGGCTTTTGAATGGGTTTTCTCCTCACTCCTAATTATCTCTATTGGAGTATTGTATAATATTTCTGTTGCAAGTGGTGTGTCTGTATCTTTTCTAGGAACAGGTGATGGAAGCTCCTCGCCGCCCTAACATCACCAAGTCGGGGTTTTCTCAGCTGATTTCAGCCGGGGCAGACGTTGATCTACGCCTATCTCTGCCCAAACGCCATCAAAGTCCTCATCTTTCATTCCCTCACTATTTCAGAACCAACTCCCCACAAAATCCACTTCCCAAATACCGTCTACAAGCCGCAAATCAGTATCATTTGGTATTAGAGCGCAACAAGCCCTATATTTTTTTGATTGTCTTTTTTATCTCAACCTGAAATTCAAAAAAAAAATAATAATAAATCACAGCATAAATCATTTCTACCGCAATTCTTAGCCCTAACCCTAAATTTTTTAAATAAAAAATTTCTACCTTTCACCAAAAATTTGTCTGAATACTTTCCACTAAAACCCTAAACCTCGATCAATCATGAAACACAGTCCTACATTCACCAGAAATATGATCGAGAGAAAAGGATACAATCCCGCTTATGAGAAATTTGCAAAGAGGGGTCCAAAAACATTCTATAGAGGTTATGCAGCAGAAAATCCTCAAACTGAGAAAAGACAATCTGGAGAGGCCACCCGTTGCCACAATGATAACTTGTCAGATCAAAAAGATGAAGTGAATCTCTTCCACCAGGTAGTTTCCAGTGATAAAGAACTGCTGCCCCAAAATTTGGCATGAAATATCAAAGGAGAAGTCTTCAACTTGGAGCTAAAGTCGATATACTAAATTTTAACGGTCGCAGAGATCTGAAAGAATTCATTTAATGGCTCCCGACAGTAGAATGTGTCTTTGAATACAATGTTATTCTACCTGATAGAATGGTGAAGCTAGCACATCCATTAAGTTAAAGAAGAGTGCATATTTGTGGTGAAGGAACTTGAAGATTCTTCGACATCGAGAAGAGAGTAGTAAAATTAATATCTGGTTCGAGATGGAACGCAGGTACCTACCAATGAATTATAAACAAAACATGTTCTTGGCGCTTGAAAAGTTGTAGCAACAAGATCTCTCAGTAAAGTACACAATTGAATTCGAGCAGTTTATATTGAAGTGTCTGCAAGTGAAGCTCGAAGAGAAAACCATAGCTCAATATATGAGAGGATTGGATCGTCCATTGGCAATGTGGTCCAGTTACAACCCTATTGGACATTACAGGATATTCAGACCCTAGGTTCAAAGGTGGAGAGAAAATAACACCAAATGATTGCCACATCTTACAGGAAAATTCAACCCCAGGATCAAGCAATAAGAGTACACTCAGTGGGACATCACAACCAACCCCGTCTGAGGAGAAACAGGTTCAAAGTGGAGAATAGGTGGAGCCGAACAGTAATCCCAAATTCGTCTGATTCAATAAGTGTTTCAAGTGCCACACCTTTGAGCACAGTGCATCTGATAGCCGAAATAAGAGAGTGGTCTCTTTCACTGAGCCGGGAGAAAGTGATGAAATGAGTAAT
The DNA here is from genome assembly GCF_001263595.1 of Phalaenopsis equestris. Taxonomy (NCBI): domain Eukaryota; kingdom Viridiplantae; phylum Streptophyta; class Magnoliopsida; order Asparagales; family Orchidaceae; genus Phalaenopsis; species Phalaenopsis equestris. Next base: position 515,040 of record NW_018165143.1, on the reverse strand, counting down.
TACACGAGAGAGGTTGAAGCCTTCGGAGAGGAGTCAACTTTCAGTCGACAAGGAAGTGGCGTTAGTGATTCAAGTTTAACCTGTGAGAGAATAATTCAGTGATTCCCGGTATATTAACACTAGTTGTTCAAGAAGGTAGTGAGTCTGAGATAATGAACGTTCGGACAAAGTTTGAAGATTTGGTCTCACAAACTACCTTTTTGCAGGCATAAAGCGAAGCATCAACAGTATTGACATTAGTAGTTTAAGGTTCATGAGTTCAAGGAGCCATCATCAAACACATGGCAAGCTCAGATTAAGAGAATTTCAGGATTTTCAGATATACAGTCTATCTCTTGGTCGCCAATGCTGAAGCGGGTCTAATATGTCAGAGATGAGCCAATTTTGAGCTATTTCTCGAATGCTATATGAAGTAATGTGAGTGTTAAATTTTAGTTTAGTTCAGCAATGTCATCCCAAATAGATAGCCAGAAAAGAGTAGTGAGATGCTACCTCAAAAAAATTTGACGAATATTTTATTGGAAAGAACATCGTATAGATGGATCTAGGTCCTTCCAAAGAAGAAGAGGCCTCTCCTAAGTGGTTTTCATTGAGAGTTGCCCAATTTGTTATAGATTTCATCCCATAATTGATTCTCCCTGCATACTTATTTATCAAATATACTCATAAGAGTACGAGAAGTGAGAAAATCATGCTACAAATTTAATGGCTCAATACATGGTTCATGAAAATACTTGTTTATGTACCATTCCAGTTCAGGTTGTGCCAAAAAAGAAAGAACATTTATTTTAACAAGACAATCTTAAGGACATGTGTTTTGGACTTCCCTCAAATGAACGTGAGTACAAATTTTGCAGTGGAGTTACCTCAAACACAACAAGACAATGACTTTATCATGATTGTTAGATTGACTCTAGAAGATTCTTGAGAAGAAGATGAAGCTCCTCCTACTCGGAGAGAATGATACAAGATGCGCCTCGTCGAGGATGTGGTTTCCCTTATATACCGCGAGAACACAAATCTTCCCACGATCGCAGGAAGCGATCCTGCCGCGGTCCAACTTCTACAACATTTTGTTTCCTTTTTCAGTTCTTTCATATTTCTTTATTCTAGCTAGACTATTTATATGTTATTTTCTGTTTTTGAGGACATTTGATTTGGTTTATGTTATTTGGATGTTTTCACCTGGTTATCTCTATTAGAGTGTTGTATCATATTCCTGTCGCAGCTTGCAAATGTTGTGCACGTATCTTGCCAAAGAATAGGTAGTGGAAGCTCTTCGTCGCCCTCACATCGTCAATTCTAAGTTTTCTAAATTTATTTCAGTCGGGATAGCCATCGATGACGCCTATCTTCATCCAAACACCGTCAAACCCCCGTACTCCATTCCCTCGTTGTTCCATAACCACCACTCCACAAAATTTGCTTCCCAAATACCATCTAGGAGCTCTAGATCAATATCAGCTAAAGACTGGTATTTTTACATCAGTTTTCCAAGGAAAAACCTTCAGAAAATAATAAAAAACTGAGATACTGAAATCAAACAAAAACGCCATTGGTAGTCCATGCAATGCTTTACTAGAAAATCTCCAAAAGTAACATTCCAGAAGTTAACATAATTTGAATGAGAAATAGGCAATGATTAATTGAAAAGTCCCCCACAATTAACATAACCCAATGGAGGAAAAAAAATTGGGCAAATATTAAGTCTCAAACCAATATTAGATTTGCTGCAGAAAAGTAATAAGAAAAAGGCCACCCAATTAGATAGAAACTACTAAAAAAAATAAATAACAAATCAGCATTGTTTTTTAAGGGAATCAAAATTCCAAAATCCAATAAAAAATATTTGTATTTTCTTACTATCATTGTGAATTCCAAAAGCTCTCGTCAGGTCAAAAAACTTACTATGTTTGACATAGATGTAGCATTCCACAATGCATAAATTCGAGCAAGAGAAGATCTTCGAGGTCCTCTACTGAAAAGAGCATTTAACCCAGCAGGAAAAGGTGAGAGCAAAGATAATGGGAGAATCAGCAAGACAGCAAGGAAAGCCCCCAATGAAATCCAGTAATACTGAACCAACGTGAGAAGGGTAATGGTGAAATCAGCCAATATCATTATACAGATCAGCAGCTGCACGGTCTCCTGAAAAAATAATCATTTGTATATACAAAAATGAAAATTCAAAAAACATTCACTAGTCAGACTGGTTCCAGAGAGGAACAAGATAGGAAAAGTTACAAACAAACCACACAATTCTTACGTATTTACATACCTAACACCCAAAGTTTCATATTTACACTTATAACACTTTGGTGTCATAAACCTATGCATGAAAAGGTGTGTTAAAAAGACAATGATGGTAGTATTTTTTATGTGATGTTAAAAAATTTGAGTGGTATGCATGTAAATTTAAATGTTTAGGTGTTAGATATATAAATACATGAGAATTGTGCGGTAACGTATGTAAATGCCCATACAAGCCCATAAGAGATAACATTAAACCAAAGAATTACCTGGAGACCAATGGGTCGAGTATTTTGCAGTAGAAGAGAAAAGGGGAAAAAGTAATCCCTTTTATAATCCAATGACTTCAATGTTGCTTCATTTATTATACCTCCATTCACTCCTCCAGTCAATCTCTTACGTGAAGTTGCTGGGTTAACTGAAGATTGGGCCTGCTGAATTTGTTTAGCGTTTTTAAGAGAAATCGGGACATTTTTCCTACATAGAAACCATCAGATGAAAACACTATTAATGATTCTAAAATGGCATAGAAGCACACTTTATAAAAAACAAATGATTTATAGATTATCAAATTTATATCAGGTAGAAGTACTACCTTGTATCCAAGATATCTGCATGATGCACACTTGCGAAAAATTGTTCACTAATAGTAACCACAATTCCTAGCTGGTAATAGCCAGAAGCCGTTGCCTGGAACCAACCAAGCTCGATTCTAACACCATGGGGCTCCAGCTGAGGATTTCCGTGACTGTTGATCCATAATATAACAGGGACGAGGGCCGAACGAATGTTTCCTTGTCTTACAGTCCGTAAATGAGCATTTAATCCAGTAACAAATCTAGTCCAAATAGCTGTAGATAAATACTGCAGCCATGATGATTTTCTAATTAATAATGTTGAAGAAAACATCACAATGTCTGAATGCAACATAAAATCAAGCTTGAAAGGATACCTGGCCAAGCAGATTTGTCAATAACATGTCACTATGGAGATGATAAGGTGACATGTAGCTTCCATCGCCACCAAAAATAATACACATTGGAAATCTCTGCATCATAGTTGATGCTACGTCTAACCGTTTTTCATCGCCACCCAAGAAAAAGTCAATGTATGCAACCATTAAATCGGGAGTTGAGCCCACCTAAAATCACCAAATTCTCAGTTGAACTTCATAAAAATTCTGGCTTAAGATTAAAGGTTAAGTCGTATCATATTCTTCTATAAATTACATACATAAGAAATACTACAAAAAAAAAATATTATTACAGGAATATTGCAACAAAAACCAAATCAGAAAAGACAAATTTCTTCGGTGCTATAATAGGCCACGCTTAGTGCAAGACAAGATGTGATGCACCTTCGTAAGCTACACAACATTGACCAAATTGTTGGTTGCAGTGATTCAATTCGAACGCCCTTGGTTGCAAGAGCTAGGGTGTTCCCCCATTTAGTCATACATAATAATTATTATATTTCGCCATTATAAAATTTAAAATTTATCATCCCATCAAAATTAATTTTTCAAATCAATTTGAGTAGCACAAGAACTTTATTACATTATTATATTCTTGTTAAAAAATACTATAATAAAAATCTCCTCATCACTAATTATATTTACCTCAAAAATTTTAACTTAAATTCTTTATTTACTACCCAAAAGCACCATTCCAATTGCTTAACCTTCAAACAACAACATCTACTTACCTTCCCTAATGTCCCTATATTTCTCCCATTGCCATTTATTTTCTAGAAAATACATTATTTATTTACTTTTTCAATCGTTGTGTCTACAAGTTAATAGTCTTCACATTCAAAATACCTAAATTCCATATAGCAAATCAAAGATTACTTTTATACTTAATCAAATCTGAAGAATTTTTTTCCACGATTAAATTAAGTTGTGCTGATACAAGCCATCTTGGTCTATTGGTTGAGAGCTCTACTTTTCAACTAAGAGGTCCTAAGCTCAAAGCCTTGCATATACAGTATATGTACGTTTGGGTGTGTGTTGGGGGGAAAAAAATTCCACTTCATAGAAATGGGGTAACCAAGAAGGAGCTAAGGTGGGCTTTCATTATCCATCCCCTGGCTTTGAGATGAACATATTATAGCTATGTATAGTATAAAAAGTTTGAACATTAATTCTCTTATGATTGTGTGAAATATAAAAGCATTGTCTCCCTAAATTTGTGGTAAACATCCTCTAATTGTGCATTATAGTTCTACCACCACGTTGTAGTCACTAGTCAACCAAGCCTACTAATGTAGGATGTCTCGAGGACTAGGATTTTCAAATGCTACTATATAATGTAATGCAAGGAAATTATGTAAATTTAACTAAATCAGCAGGCTATCTTGGTTGAAAACTAAATTTCGACATTCTACTCTTACTGTTTGTAATTCATTAAATCCAAAAAAACTTTACCTTTTTTAACCAGATAAAATATCCAAATACCATTCTGCATATTTATCTAATGACTAAAACCAGCACAAAAGAAAGCTATTAAGTGTAAATTTCAGACGCTAGTTTAATAATACAAAAGTGCTTAGATCCGATTAAATATCATTGATTCATACAATTAAAAAGCACACATAGGGGATTCGTCGGTATAAGAAAAACCGAGCATTGAAATCTTATGTGTTGCGGCATAAGAATCAAACCTTCATCCCTTTGTAAAGAGCGCGTGATCTGCAAGACCGGAGGCATGTATGGTCATACACTGACTTAACATATTCCTGAAGGTGATGAATTTTCTTTCTTCGGCGCCATTGCTTCCAAGACCAGGCACAGGGATAGGTAAGCACTGAAAGAATGCTATGTACCGATCCTTCCCACCACTCGTACGCAGCAACTGAATTGATCTCATCAATAAACCGGTTGAAAGCATCTTCATACCTAAAAAAAGTTTTTCTCTAAGAATTAAACAAACATATACCCAGAGTTAAAAAGAAAACATCGCACGCTGAAACGTAGTCGAAAAAAATGGTATTTTTTCCAGGAAGATTGTATAACAATATCAAATACTTAATCTTATACACAGAAGTTAAAATTATTCCTGCTAAAAGATAATTTGAGAAATTTAGGATAAGACGTCATCAATATAGGTCCCATTATAAACCTCGCAAGGTACAGATTAACCATCGCATCATTCAGAAATCAGCATCCATCCATTGTATCATTTAGACATTTGCATTTTTCCTTACTATATATATATAATGATTTATTACATGTTAAAAAATTCTCTCGTTTATACTTTTCTGACAAAACTTTGGTTGGATCAACTTTTACAGCATGCATGCGCGTCCAGAAACTAATAGTAAACAAAAAAGCAAACATTTTGAAAACGAAGGCTTCCAAAAATTTAAAATTTCTTACACAATTCCGATAATTGCATCTGGCGGAGAGTAAGAGAGATGCCAAGGTTCTCTGAATGTATTTGGACCCATGAAGTACAGCCTATGCACATGACTTTGAGTTTCTTCAGCTCTGCTAGTCCCAGGAACCTAGTTTATTAATCAGAAGTCAATTCTACACGATTCAAAGAAGTATTTTTCATGGTAATACACATATTTGCGGAAAAATTGGTAAAAAAAAAAAAGCTGCATGCATACCACATAATTCCTGTGTATTTAGATAACTAATACTTAAATTTTGTTTTTTACATTTATAGCACTTTATTTATGCTTGAAACAAGGTATTTCACCTTTAAAAGTTAGTAATTGTGGTATTTTTAATATCGGATGGAAGTTATTAGTGTTATAAGTCACCTTTAAAAGTTAGTAATTGTGGTATTTTTAATGTCGGATGGAAGTTATTAGTGTTATAAGTGTAAAAATTAAATTTAGGTGTTAGATATATAAATACATAAGTGGTGTGTGTAGGAAAATGAACCTAAATAAAATGGTACCTCAGCCAGTGACAGAAGGCACGGAAAAGATGTTGAACCATCATTTTGAATAGGATTTGAAGTTTGATATCTAAAATCAGTTCCGACCATTTTTATTCTTAAAGCACTTAAAAGAAGTGCTAAAAGTATCAATATAAATGAGAGTAGAATTGCAAATGGCCAAGGACCTCCAAAAGTATATATCAATTCTTCAAGTGGCGTGAAGCATTTTGGCATCTTATACTTGTCTGATAAACATTTATATGGGCAAAATGGCTGAGTGACCCCACCTGCATAAATTTCAAAAGAATCTATTCCATAAAAAATAACGATGTAACGCAAGAAAAGAAACATATTGGGCATATGCTCAAAAGAGCCTATTCGGTTTGCTGCAAAATGAGTGCATTGCATTCTTTATGCATGAGTTTCAGAAATCTAGGTGTTTGATAGGGTGAATTCCAAACGCAGCGTAAAAATACAATGCAGTCGAAATTCATTCTCTAGTTCATTTTCTGTATTTGAATTCGCTTTATTTGGGTGAATTTCGAATGCAAAATTGTGTAAAGTATTGCTCCCCACCACCGGCCCCTGCCAACGCTCGCCCGTCAGCGACCCGCTGCCATCGCCCGCTAAACAAGTATTTTACATCAATTTTGATTTTCTTCAAACAAAACAAGAAAATGTGAAGTTCTGCATTTATTATACATAACCAAACAACTTCAAAGTATTCCAAATACAATATATTATTTTTACACTGCATAACTTTTTCAGCAACCAAACACCTCTATGAAAAATTTGTTTGAAAACAATTATAATGCCTATTCACATTTTAGAAATTAGGCAAGAAGCTACCTCGTATATATATGAAATCTGCTCTTTGGGGAAGCGAAGCAAGTGAGCAGGGAGTACAGAATGATGGATCCGATCCAACAACATCTTTGTATGTACCAACTGGGCATTCCTGAAATTCCTGAAAGAATTTTGCAGAGAACCATTTCATATCTTTCCTATGGTAGAAACTGAATCAAGAGTGTATGTCGCAGATAGCCTAACTCCATTTTCACCTAGCCTAACTCCAAGTACTTTGGTCACATTAAATAGCATCCAAAATGCTATTCCAACTTCTATATAAACGATTACTCCAGAACATAAAAAAAATGATGAAATTATAATCTTTTTCCACATTATGCTAACCGCTAAGCATGCAAACAAGCTAGTACTTTGACATTCTTTATGAAATTTAGTTACAAGAAAGCACCTTGGCTAAGAAGTGAAAGAACATGAAAACTATTCACCCATTAGCATGCAAAAGTCATGACGTCTAACCATTTAATAAAGCAAATGTCTGTCTACTAGAAACGAAATATTTATTATAGTATTCAAGACATCTAATTTCTAGTCCGCAAGCTTTTTTCCGCCCTTTTTGTGGTATGAAAAATCTGAAATAAATAAGATAGGCCCAGTCAAGGATGTCTGAGGAGTGGAGGAAGAGTATTTTCGTCCCCATTTTTTAAGAATAAAGGGGATGCACAAGAATGTGCAAATTATAGAGGAATTAAGTTAATGTGTCATACTTTAAAGTTATGGGAGAGGGTAATTGAACATAGGTTAAGACATTGTTGACCTCATTTTTAGTGAGGTTTTAGTCTCCTACTCCCAGAACCCAAAATCTAGCCTTAGGAATTTCTTATTGACCATCCTAGCGAACTAGTAATGGAGCCCACCTCCCATAGAGCTTCAATCCACTTCTTGACTCATTTTTGTGAAGAACTCGCATGAGTGGTTCCAAGCACTCAATTTATAGTTGCAAGGGCTAAAAAACCAACATGTAGAGGGCCCAAAAATGAGTTCCTATAGGATCAAACGGCCTTAGGTGAACCTATTTGAGAATCGAATACTCGCGAACGCCGCATTCACGCACTCACTGCACCCCACACGACTTTGACTTGATTTGACTTGCACACTGGTGAGTCTGTCCGGACGACCCTGGATGGCGAAACAGATCACACTAGTGCGTCGAAATGCGTCGGGAACGTCGACTTTAGCTAGGAAGGACACCCATATTGCTAGGGTTACGCACACAAACAAATGGTACAAAAATTGATGCATTTTTTTTCTAGCGGGGCGCGGGCCCGAACTCAACTCGGGTTCAACTCGGGTTCAACACTCGGGTTCAATTTGGGTTGGACTCGGGCTGAACAAGGGTTAAATAATTTTGAATTTCAAAATTTCAAATTTCAAATGGGTCATTTACTTTCATTTTAATTGAGAGTTAAAGATTTTCCTTTTGAACCTGCTGCATCAAAAAGGAATTCAATCAATCTCCCGCCAAAGTTTCGCATAACGTCTCTCTGAAATTTCTGATATACTCTTCCCCTTGACGAGGCTCGAGGCTCTGGATTTAACTCCTCACTCTCACGCTCGATCTAGCTACTTCCGGCTGCTCACGCTTCTCTCTGTCACCAAAGTCTGTGGCTCTCCTTTTCTCCCGATCCGTTTTCAAGCATCGGATTCGCCCGCTTCGTCCCTCCTGCTCGAAACTCTCGTCTTCCTTTAGAGCCCGCCTTCTTCCTCCCCTCTCGGTACGATTCATCTCCTTCGACTCTTCTTCACGAAACGCTAGGCACGTCTCTGCCTCTCTGATCGAAGCTTCTGTTGGTCTCCTGCGATCGATCGAAGATTCTGCTCGCCTTCCGCCCTCTGCAAACCAAAGCCCCCGCTCCTCCGCTCGTCTTCCCCCCCGCCTGGCTTGCTTCTTCGTCTCCCGCTCCCGTCTCCTGTATCTTCCCCGCAGAGGCCCGCTCTCTGTTTGATTCTGTCAAACGCACTGAAGCCGCACATCATCCCCCACTCGACTCTCGCTTCTCCCGCTCCTCTTGCGTCTCACCCACGCCTCCTCTGCGAACAGAAATCCTAGCCTTCCCCATCGCCTCCACCGAAACCCTTAATCGATCTTGCCTCTGCACCGAGGCCGCCCGATTCATCCCCTTTCTCCCTCGCGACGAATCCCGCACACATTTCGCTTCCCATCTCTGCACTGTTTGCCCTTGCTCGACCCTATCTATCCCTCTCGATCCCGATTCGCCTTAAACCATTGCTGTCCCAATTGAATTTTCAACGATCGACGTTAGCAAGGAGGCAGTGACGAGATTGCAACTAACACAGAGCTGAACTTCTTGGAATTTGTAACTACTTACATTTGAATGCAAAAGATGATCATTTATGGGCTGCATAACTTTGATAAATTTCATTTTTTTAGTGAATCGTATTGAATGTCATTAGTCCTTCTGCACCTTTAATGACACATGTTCTTTAAACAGTGATTTATCATTACAAATTGTCTCTAGAGAATTTATAACATTGTGTGTGATTACTTTATAAAGTTCATTAAATTTGAAAGTTGGGCAGTTCATCCCTTGGTTTTGGCATGACATGCCTATTTCTATAATGCTACAACAAGTTATGTCATTGATTGTTTCTATTTAGTGTTTTGTTCTCAAACACCTACAAAAAGGCAATTTTTGTTGAGAGTTTTGCCTACTGTTTTTGGGGTTGAGTTTAATAACTTTATTTACTATTTTGAGGCTGGATTTGGAGAGCTTTATCTAATGTTTTGGGTCTTACTTAATTATCATTTAAACGTTTCTTTTTAGGTAGATTCACTTGTTGTTTTCCCCCTTTCGGCTTTGCTAGTTTTAGAGGTTGGTTGACCTCTTTCTTATTTTGTTTTATTTATTTTTAAATGGTTAAGTCATAAAGATGAGGATTGATGATTTAATTAATTCGAAGATATAGAAAACCTTAAATCACCTTAAGCATAAGTTAAAGAGTAGGTTTCCTAGAGTTTTAGGAGCACACCTTAGGTGAGAGCCCATCCATCTAGTCCTCAGTGTAGGCTTCCTAGAGCTTAAGCACACACCCTAGGTGAGAGTTCATCCACCTAAACCTCAGCATAGTCTTCCTAGATTTTAGGAGCACACCCTAGGAGAGAATCCATCCACCTAACTCAGCATAGGCTTCCTAGATTTTAGGAGCACACCCTAGGTGAGAATCCATTCACCTAACTCAGCATAGGCTTCCTAGATTTTAGGAGCACACCCTAGGTGAGAGTCCATCCACATAATTCTCAGCATAGACTTTCTAGATTTTAGGAGCACACCCTAAGTGAGAGTCCATCTACCTAATCTCTACAGTGTAATCTCCTAAGGTTTTAGGAGCATACCTTAGGTAAGAGTCCATTCACCTAATCCTCAAATGCACAGTGAAACTAGACACTTGACCCTAATTCACAAACTGACTAAGACACTAGACAGGACGCATCGAGGCGTAATTCATGCTTCCTTAATTAAATCACCAGTGAAATTCCCTCAATGACTTAACCTACAATAAAACTCATTGCATCGGGATTTGAGTTTGAATATTACACTCAAATTCTCCTGGCAATTGGGGAAATTTCTTAACGCAACATATGAATCATCGGACTAGGATAAGTCTAGGGTCTAGGTGGCGAGGGCGATGACGACATTGCTTCTGCGTGCTTAAACGAGGGATACGAAGTGGGATTATTAGAATAGTATCTCCTACCTCGAAGACCTTCTACAAGAGAGAGGAAAGGATCGAGGATGCTATTCGCCGACTCTTGGTGGGATTGTTG
>NW_018165143.1:502372-503905 GCF_001263595.1 Phalaenopsis equestris | reverse complement strand
AAGCACACAGCCGAGCTCTGAGCCCCCACTTTTACCAAGGTCTTATACTCAGTCCTGATCTTTCATATGTGGATAAGGGTTTCTTTTGCTCGTGATTTTTACAACTCATTTTTTTGACTTTCGCGTTGGATTTTCTCGTCTTGTTTAATTTTCTTGCAAGTTTATTTAAGTCTGCTGCAAATCATATTATGCTCGCAATATTAATAACATAACAGTAGCAGATGCTCAGGTACGCTTTTACAGTTTATTCACAGCATTTTACTTTATTGCATGTTATCTTTCAAGTACATTTTATTTACCTGCGATTCGTTTATTCTCCAAGCAAAATCAAAACCGAAACAAAACAAAACCAAACATTGACACCAAAACTGTGAAACATAAACTACTAATCTCAAGCTTCGATGTTGCTCGCATAGAGCGACGTAAATCCTCACACTCCCTTTTTAGGCTTCTGTACAACCATGTTGTACAGCGTAAGTCCTAACTCGTCTTAGGTTCCGAGTTTGTCATGTGATACGACGTAAACCCTCTTATTTTTGCGGGCTATTTGCATAATCGAGTGTTATGCATATGTAAGTCCCAAATAATAAAATTGGCAGGATCAAACACTTAATTAGCTCACACTCCCTTTTTAGGCTTCTGTACAACCATGTTTTACAGCATAAGTCCTAACTCGTCTTAGGTTCCGAGTTTGTCATGTGATACGACGTAAACCCTCTTATTTTTGCGGGCTATTTGCATAATCGAGTGTTATGCATATGTAAGTCCCAAATAATAAAATTGGCAGGATCAAACACTTAATTAGCATCGTCTCTAAAATGCAGCCACACAATAGGATAGTCTGAGATGTCACTGAGGTTTCTCCTCAGGATCTATGACATCCCCTACCTGTTCCTTCCTTTGGACTCCTGAAATAATTGTTCATATTCGAGCCACTCTCACTTCATTTTCCACGTCCTACCATGAAAACCTAAACCTTGAATTCTTGAAGACTAGAACCATTGATCATTATCGATCATTTTCTCAAATGACTCCCGTCACTTGGGATGTAATTAACTATAGGGACTTGCCTCTATAGGGAACTTGAAACCCAGGTAAAATAAACATTATTTAAACTTTGTATTAAATAGGGGAACTTGTTGATCATACATAAAAGATTCGCAAACCAAACGGATGTCACAAATCTCTTAGTTTGTAGAATTGGGTCTATCGGCGAGAATTAAATTAAATTTCAAAAATTATTTTTATATACCAGATTTTCAAATCTATCAAAAAGTTGCCCGACAGACGCATCACAAAGATTTCTCATAATCAATTTGGATTTATGTCAAGCAGGTCTACTATGTAAGCTATACAATCTATTGAGAGGTTTGATGGAGAAGTTCAGAGATAATAAGGAGAATCTACATTTGATTTTTATTGATTTAGAAAAAGCTTACGATAAGGTTCCAAGAGATATCCTTTGGAAAGTTCTCGAGAAGAAATGTGTTGATTTGACTTATATTCAAGTCATTAAAGATATGTATACTAGAG
>NW_018165143.1:467129-501980 GCF_001263595.1 Phalaenopsis equestris | reverse complement strand
ATGGTGATATAGATGGGGATGTTAATAGTAGAATTCAAGTTGGTTGGTCGAAGTGGAGGAATGCTTCCGGCGTTTTGTGTGATAGAAAAGTACCGCTTAGACTGAAAGGAAAATTTTATAAGACGGTGGTGATACCTGAAATGCTATATGGCGGTGAATGTTGGCCTTTAAAAGAGAAGCATAATAATAAGTTAAGTATTGTCGAGATGAGAATGATTTGGTGGATAAGTGGCTTTACACTTAGAGACAAAATGCGAAATGAATATATCCGTAATAGGGTTGGTGTAGCTTCTGTGACGGACAAAATTAAAGAAAGTCGTCTTAGATGGTTTGGTCACATTAAACGTCGACCATCTGATGATCCGATTAGGAGAGTAGATGTTTTAGATTCAACTTGTGTTAAGAAAGGAAGAGGTAGACCTAGGAAAATTTGGGCTTATTCTATTAAAAATGATCTTAATTTACTAGAACTAAATGAAAATATGACACTAAATAGGACGCAATGGAGAAAAAGGATTCATGTAGCCGACCCCACGTAGTGGGATTAAGGCTTTATTGTTGTTGTTGTTGTACTCCTACTCTACTCTATCGCGATGTTTTTAACCCGATGTGAATCTTTCGAGCATGTGCTTTAACCCGATGTTTTTCACAACTATGCAAACTCAGGGCATGCCATAATAGCAGAAGTTAGCAGAAAACATAACATGTTACATAAAAAGGGCATATTATGGAAAATCACATAATTAAAAATAGAAAAAGAAACAATGCAAAACAAATAACGACCTAATTATCGATTTTACAAGATGTTATAGCCAGACTCGGATGCCCACTGGATGCTCACCATAAGAAATAAGGAGCTAAAAAAGCTGTTGATATTATTCAAAATTTATTTTAATTAAAACAGAATAGTGAACTGTTTGTTATAAACTAAAGATCAAAACAATAAATTTGTTTGGGTAAAATAATGAATCTTCCAAGTTCTATTACACTCAAGTTTTGAGTACGTTGCCAAATAATCTGTCTAAAACACAAAGTTGGAGATATTCTCATTTGGGGAAAATAAAATCATCATTACTATTTATGAAATATTCCTTATCATTCATGCTCTCTCCTCCATCGCTGAATTTGTAGCCCTGTTTGGTTCCTTCAACTTATCATCTTCATCCTCAACATTTATTAACCTAAAATAGCAAGTTGCTACACAAAATTCATCTAATTTGTTCTGGAAAATGTATCCTTGCCTCTCCAAATTTTAATGCACTTTTTAAATCATCCCGTATCAAGTAATCAGCAAGAAAATAATCCTCTACAACAATGGAAGTACTATTACCCATCTCACAAGTCAAACAAAGCCACTCACCAAGTAAAGCTCTAGTAATAGCAACCACTTGGGAGGAGTGCAAGGCAAACTAGCCTTTGCAATGCCATGCTTGAACACCTATTGAAGCCCTAATCAACCTTAAAGATGATTTGACATTATACATAAAAATCAAAAAGCGCATTTATAGATGTACACGTCAGCTAAAGCAACCTATGGGGCGTCCTTACTAAAATGGTACACCCTAAGCAATCATTATGCATGGAATAGACTACAACGGAATCATTTATTTGAGGCATGCCCATCAATCTACACATCCCATTGACTAAAAAATCCATCACCACAATAAAAAAGATTATTTATATATTTGTATAGAAACTGAGTGTAATGGCACGAACGTTTTTGATGTGATGCACTTTCACACATGAAAAAATAACAAATATTGATACGATACTTTGATGTGAAATAAATGGCAATGTGCCCTATTAAAAAAAATATATAAGCATAAAAAATCCATCAAAATGAGATAAATCAAACATACGATGCAGAAAGTGCCATAAAGCCCCTTTGGACACTTCTTTCCGGTAATTGTTCCATCCCCGCCTTTACAACCCCCGCTATTACCCGGTCCTCCACTGCAAGAATAAAAACTTGTTAAAGAACATGAAAATTAATTTGAATGGAAAATATCAACACAAACCCTTGTAACAACAATATTAAATTTTTATCAAAGAAAATGTGATAAAGTAAACATACATAAATTCAAAATACAAGCTTATCATTCATTCTTCAAGTGAACACTTAGCACAAAAGGAAACAATAAAACTCTAAGAGTTTTAAACTAAGGAAAGACTTTCGAAAAAGAGAAACAGTATATATCCTTAATTTTTTCTCTAAACATGCATAAATTTAAGTGAAAGTGATTTCCATAGACTTTTTTTCAATAAATTGGCAGATGTGATGACTAAGGCATCATTTGTTAAATCATGGATGGCGTTCATGCATAAATAGACTAGTTCTTCTTAACTAATCACGAAATCAAGGAGAGCATGGAACATTGTGCTTTTCATTGCATGTTTTCTATTTTCTCTCCGATAAATCAAAATTACGATATGTTAGCATTTTAGAAATATGTGCGACAAAATAACATTACAAACAAGCCGATAATCTTGCTATGGGTACCAAGAGATTTTGTTTTCTTTAAGTTTTCTTAAATGATAGACTTGATAGTTATAAAGAACATAAAAAATACTGACATATTAGCTAAATATCATCCTCTGGATTTCTAAAACCCAAGTATTAGATGACTATGATTATCTTAATAGTACGTATAATAGACTAAAAACAATTATGACATTTTATAATGAGTATTTTTACATGGCTTGTTCATTTCTTTGCCACTTCATGTGATGAAAATATGAAATTAAAAGCCCCTTGATGCATGCTTCAATGTAGGTCCCATGCTTTAACCTCAGAACAGCCTACCGTGCTTGTTCAATGTTAGAGGTAACAAATGAGGCACAATGAGCAAACTTTTACAGATGCTATATGGTGTGAAATAAATTCAAAACAAGCTAATGTAATATGGAACAACAACCTAAATGCTCACGAGGACATAAATCAACAATGGGTTGATAAAGAACAGGGCAATGTAAAGGAAAATAATCATGGCTTTCAATTTCCCTTTTTAATATTTTTATTTGTTGGACAAGTCTAGGAGGAAAATTTAGAAAACATGCAATGAAAAGTTAAGGGTTGCTGAGATGAAAATGCTTAGGTGGATGAGTGGCCTGACACTTATAGACAAAATGCGAAATGAACATATCCGTGATAGGGTTTGTGTAACTCCAATAGCAAACAAGAATAGAGAGAGTTGTCTTAGATGGTTTGGGCACATTAAACATCGACCATTTGATGATACTATTATGAGAGTAGATTTTTTAGATTCTACTTATGTTAAAAAAAGCAGAGGTAGACCTGAAAAGACTTGGGCATATTTGTGTAAAAAATTATCTTAATTTGTTAGAACTAAATGAAAATATGACACTCAATAGAGCACAATGGAGAAAAAGGATTCATGTAGCCAATCCAACTAAGTGGGATAAAGACTTGTTGACAAGTATAGGAGGAAAATATATAAGATAAGAGAAAAATAGTTTTGAGAAGTTCAAAAGGAATAAAAACTTCTTAAAATAAGAAAGGGAAGTGGTAAAAAGACAAAATCAAGATGAAAACCTAAAAGGGAGAAGAATCTCGACAGAAATTTGAAAAAGCTAAACAAAATCTTTAGCCCATCAGCTCTCACAGAATTAAAAGATCTTGGGACCCATTATAGAAATAGCTTTATTAAAAATAAAGAAACTAACCTTCAAAAAAATACGATCAACCCAAACCAATCCAAAATGATAAATGAATATTTTATCTTTCAGACGAAGGACAAATGACAAAATAAAAAACTAAACATTTTAACAAAAACAAGACTCAATTCTAATAACTAACATTTTAAGCATCTTACACTGCAGCCATTCAAATAACCTACAAAGAACTCTAATGAATAAAGATGAAATGTTGTTAGAGGGAGAACCAAAGATTATTAATTGCACTGCAGATCTATCAACATTCATCATGGCAAGAGAGATGAATGGAAAATTCATCCTCAATAAGAGATTACAAATGGGACAGCCATCCTTAAGCGAAGAAGACAAAGGGAAAAAACCTCACTGCATCAACAATGTAAATCGAAGGATCTAAGTGGTTGAGATAAAGACAGCCTAAGAGCTACAATTTTTAAGTCTTTTTAAAAATAAAGAAACTGTCCTAAAAAATTATTAAAAACCAAACTAGCAATAAAGGATAAATAACAGTTTTACCCTTCCAACAAAAAAATAATTAATTAATAGTTCTGACTACTTTATTCCTCATTGAGTTACCATGTCTTTTTATTTTGACTGCCTTCCCAATGTTTTCTCATATAGGTAAAATTATCAACTTGTATTTTCCAAGTTATTTAAATTTGTTTCGTTTGACATCCAGATTTCTGACAAGATTTTTTCATGATTTCTAGCTTTTGAGCTAGCCTTCTGGTTGAAGCTCAGTCTTATATATTTTTGTGAGCCATTGAAAATCTGATACTTCAACGAATATACTTGCAACTATGTTTAAAGTACCATAGCTTGTGGCAGTCCCCCGATTAGTCAAAGAGAAGCTAAGTTGCACATTCAAAAACTCTGAAAGGTTGGCCTGTAAGATTGGGGTATCAAAACGATAGTATGAGCCGTAAACATCAAAATGTTTAAATTTGAATATCTAAAATATCAAAATAAAGTTCATAGCATTATAATCTACCTAATCAGAAGCTTCTAAGAAGCCCAGGGACAAATTTGAAGAAATGCATGCAAAAACTATTCAGTGAGAATAATAAAAAAAAACTTAAGAGTAAAATATAAGAAGGATCTGAACTTCTCCAAGTTATATTAGAACAGGTTTGGACACCATCAGGTTGCGTTATAATGATTCTTGTCCATATCCCACATGAAAAAAGTTTCTAATCTAAATAAAAGAAAACAGACAAAAAAAGCATTCTAGTATTTTCATCAAATAAGCCTGCGCTATAAACATGGTGGTCAATAGAGGTGTCAGTATGAATGTGATACAATAAAGATAAATATTGAGGAGAAAAGCTTAACCTTTTCTTACAACAATATAAAGAACTATCAATTGAAAGAACTTGACGAAATGGTTAAAATGTCGAAAAGATAAAATACTTGTGGTAAGCAATCTCCTTCAAGTACCTAAAAGGATGTACGTGGAATGCATGCATGACAAAAAGCCATATGATTTCTGATTAATGGTAGCCAAATCATCTAAAGCAATAAACAAATTAAATTACATTGTTTCAACTAAATACTTCACCAATAGGAGTTTAAACATATGAAACTCACTTCAAGACCAGCATTGTTTTATCCTACTCAACATACATGTTTCCATAGGTCCTGTTTGAACTACAGAACAAGTTGATTATTAATGAAAGGAAATATAAATTATCAATATGTCCGCATAAACTAGTAGCTCTGAGCTTTATATTTATTTAATCATGGAGCCTTTCATCGTGAGTATGGATAATTTTTAAGATGATTCAAATAACATCTAAAAGAGCCAAAGAAAAATCTATTGTGATTTGGGTATATTTTCTTTTTAAAGGAACTACTAACATTTTTTTTGGATCCCAAGCAGCACCTTGTTCTAGTGTAGAGCTCACGACCAAAAACTCACACCTAGTCCCACTAAACCACGAAATTATATTCAATTTTATTCTCAGACAAGTCTCAACAATACTAATCCTACAAAGCGTTAATCTAATGCAACTGCGTAATTATTGCTAACACCTATCTTTGAGACAAATAATAAGTTGCCAGCCTACATGATAAGGCCAAGAAAAAGTAAATCGTTACAAAAAACTTATAGCCTATATACATTCTGATCTTTCTGATAACTTCCCTTGCACATATCAGGGCTGAACAAAAGTGTGGAAAAGGCCATGTACAGATTAAGAATTTCAGGGCAGAGTTCCAATTTGATTACAGAATTCAACAGACATAGAAAAGGATAGGAAATCTAACTTAGTTTTTCAATCAACAGACAAGCTTAAAATTAAAGGAATAGTAGCCTCACAATACTTCAAAAGCAACTAAACTACAGCCTAAATATTAGTTCCTGATCATCAAAAAAAGTATCACCAGAAACTATTCAATTAATTATGCATGATAAAAAGTTCAGTTGTCATCAACGAAACAGAAGTGACATGCCTTGATGTAATTGTTCCATTAACAGAAGCAAATTGTACATATTCATCTCCAGTAGCCATATTAGACCAATCAAAGTGAATCCTTCCCCCACCACCTCCACCGCCGCCAGTTGGACCACCATTTCCACCAGCAACTGACAAACTTGAATTTTTTTCAAGTACCAGTGTTTGAAGGAACAGAAGAATGGTACCACCAGATCCACCACCCAACCCACTCATCAGAGATCCATTATAGTTCATAGTTTTGTAGCTTTGGCCATCAGCTTTCAAAGATCCATAAATATCTAATCTGGACAGAGGCCAATTCATGGAACCCATAACTGCAAAATCTCACATTTAACCATAGAGCAAGTATTTTGAAAGAGCAAGCATTAGGAAGAGAAAGAGGGCATGAAGAAGCAATTAATTCAGGAATGGTAACAATGTTGAAGAGCAGGAAGGAAAAAAAATATTTATAAAACCATCATTTGAATAATGAAGAAGCATTCAGTGGAAAATAACAAAGTACATAAGCTACCAACTAAGCAGAAAATAAAGCAGTACATAAGCTACCAAATCTAATCCAGTGAACTTAACGTCAAATAAAAAATAATAGAGTTTCTAAGGATAAACAGCACGATCTAACAAAAAACAGTCCTAAAAACAGTTACTAGCATGTTATACTCACTAATTTTGACATTATCTCCTACATCATCATCATTAGCCTTATCCCAAAAATATGGGTTGAATATCTCCACAGAAAAACCAAAAACTGAACAGAGCATATGAGATCCTAAAACCTAGGAAAACTTTCAAATGAGATAATAACTTCCGAAGTAATAATAGAAGAGGCTTGCTCTCCGTCCCTCACCAGCCCTATACCTCAAACAAACAAGCAGTAAAAGGGAGAAACTTCTCTAGACCTTACTAAATAGGATTCAAAATAAAAAATATAGATATTCAAAAACGTTTATTATCAGCTGAGGTAGGAAATAACAATTATAAAACCTACAACGGAGTGCAAATTGCAATTTGATGGGTAAATAAAGGCCAAAAACAATTTTTTTTTTTTAGCTTTTGTATTACAAAGAGAACTACTGAGAAAAAAAATAGATGTTAAGAAAGCATACATACTAATAGATATAAAGCAAAGAAATCAACAAGAATTCAGCTAAATAAAAATGCATCCACCATATCACCAAGACTAATGTAAAAAAAGTTCAAACCTATCATTCCACCACCAGCTGCACCATTTTCATTAAATATATTGGATCCTCCGCTTCCACTGCCCAACTCACATGGAAGGTCAGCATCGCCATATGCTTGGCCGCCTTCAATTTGAGTTCCATTATAGTACCCAAAGCCACCTCTGCCTCCATGCCCAGCACCTCCTCCCACTCCATGCTTCAAAAATTTCCCTGTACCAATGCCCTCTTTGCAACCTAAAACACAACCGAAATCAGCTTTACTTCTGGAGTGGGATTGCAAAAGAAAGGGTAGCTAACTGCAAGAAAAACCAGAAGGAAGAAAGAATTTTAAATTTATATTTTTATTCCGGAAAGGATTTAGGACTGCTGGGGTTAAGATTTAATGCAAGGCTGAATACAGACTGACATAGTTTAAGCCTGTAAGGGGTGGGTCAGGATTGAGAAACTTGATAAATGAGGAGAGGGAGGACCTTTAGTTTGATAGGGAATTGAATTTTAAGGTAGTATGTGTCCTTGATTACATAGGTTAGATTAAAAAAGAAAGGAAGAATTATGTTTTTTGCTCCCTTTTTTTCATCAGTTAAAAAGGATACAGTGAATTACCTAACCCGGTTCCACTTATCTCCCCCTCAGTATGAATAACAACTGTCCTAGCCCTGTGAATGTGAATTATAGTCCCTCTCACTGAGCCTTGGATAGTAAGGTCTTCAACACGACATATCTGCAAATTTATAGATATAAATAATGATAAATCTGCTTACTGAAATTAATTAACAAGCTAAATTAAATTAAGATAATCTGCTCAACGAGAAAAAAAATTTTTGAGTGTTAGGAAACTCTCAAAAATGACCAAGTGATACCCGATTTTTACCATAAACAACACATAAATCTCAAATGATTTAACTAAAAATAAATGCATACACACATACTCCACACAAGCATGTATAATTGTACATGCATTATTATTTTTCCATTAAGATGAAAAAAATATAAAGGCAAAACATAGCAATAGTTGCCAGGAAAAAGATCTACGCGACCAAAAAAAAGGCCTTCCAATCATCAAATCTGGTTTTAACATTTCCGGTCAAATGTTCAACTATTTGATTTAAATTATTTCTGGTACCGCAGTAAGAAACAAGGATTTCAGATCACAAGATGAAATGTTCAAATATTATTCACGTTAAATTTAGAAAAACCTACTTGCAATGTCAAAGATAAGGAGTTGTTCACATGGCAGTCATCAGGAGGAATGAGTAGCTCTTGTGGGCATGTTTGACTCTCACAGAGCGCTTGAGCGGCCCTGAGCAAGGCACATTTCAAGCCAATTTAGTTCTGCAAAAGATTAACAAAAACTAGCGGTCCTTATTTTGCATGCGACAAATAAAACATATGACTCACGAACTGCTTCCTATATCATTATCCACTGGAGCTTGCAGCAAGGAACCTGGCCCAACCTGCACAGTGAAAATGACAGAACATTTCCTCAGCATAATTATAGCACTGCAAAAGTTTAGATACACGCAAAGAGTGAAAATAGTCCAATGATTGTTTACATGGGGCCATTTTAGTCTTGCAGCTCGTAACAGTGTTGAATTAGCACCGAGACTTTTTAAATTAGAGCAAACATAGTCCTTTGTCGGGACTATTTTAAGAAAATGGGAGGATTAAATTGACACTTTTATGGACTCTGAGACTAAAATAACCCCCTCCAAAAATTCAAGAGACTATTTTGGACCTTTTTCTTGTTTAGATACCCTGACAATACTTTGAAACATAGCAAACATGTTATCCATTATTTTGATGCACCAAATGAACCATTTTTGCTGATTAAATTGGTTGACCGACAAGCCTGCTTTTGCTTTTAAACAGAAATAAATGGCTTGTACTACAGATTTTGTAATTAATCACAAGCTTGCTTTATAGATTTCCTTAAGCTTAATTTGCTTCATCGGAACCAAATGCATAAATTAAACTTTTACCAATTTTACAGATAGCTGCAGTCCTTGAAGACAATAGCACTTCTAATTTGTGTTATTTGCTTATCCAGATTTCAAGATGAATAGCATAAGACTAATGATGAAAATTATGGCATCTCGATATTAAAATGAAAAAATGGTCATTCCTAGTAAATATAAACCATAAGAAAAGCAAAACATGAGAGATATAAAAATCTTGAAACACAAGCACAAATGCTTAAATTTATATTGCTGCATTCATTTCTCTGATTTCAAAAAAAAAAAAAAAAGTTGTGTAAACTATTTCACATGCATGCACCTCAATGCATGAAAATCCTTCAAAAAAGTCAGGCAAATAGCCTTAGAAACATAACATGAAGAAAAAAAAACACCATACACAAAGGTCCACACCTCTATATTATAAAACAGCGACAAGAATAACCTCTGAGCTTTGATTGCATCACCCGAGCCAGACAATCTGAGAAGTCCTTGTCCATAAACCCCCAAGTCTCCATTTGAAGAGATGACAGAATTTTGCTGTAGCAGAAATATAAATTACTTTTCAAGCAAAAGAAAACCAGTAAAACTTCATAACGCTAAAGTTAAAGAAAATAAACTAAACTATAAAATTCATACCTTTAGAACAATAAGGTTCCTAGCTTCAAGCATGGACGCACCAATATCATGATCACCTCCATCATCAATCTGAATTTTAGAATCCCACATGAGAAGCATTTTGACATACATTCTGAAGGCACCATAAACCTGTTATGACAAAAAATCCAATGTGAGAGAGAGAGAGAGTCAGCCAGCCAGCAAACCATATTTGTAAGACCTTTTATAGCTCAAACGACCAGATTGTTTAGAAAGCGTTATAACAGGGATTACAATACTTTTTTTTTTAGCGCATGCGTGTCCGTACACTAAAATATATGATACCAGAGTAACCCAAAACCTCAACCAAATAATACTTTTATTGCTGAAAATTAAAAGGTTTTACAAACAAGACACAAACACAAAACAACGACGTAGGTTGGTGAGGGTGTGTCGTGGTTTGAGAAGAAGCAAAGACTATGGAGGGTTATATGATGGAAGGACAGCAACCTGGTGATTGGTTGGCGGGATTGATTGGGAGGATGGAGGAAGGTCGGCTGCTGGGAAGCAGCATGAAAAGGGCATTACGATAGCCTACAGGAGTACTAGTTGGAACCAGCGGCAGTAGGCAGGAGGAAGAGGGCTTATGGCAGTCTGCAGACAGGGGGGACTGGGCTAGCGACAGTAGACAGAAATGTGAGGGGTAAGTTACCACACCCTGCATGAAGGCTCCGGTAGGGGGCAGCAAGCAATAAAAGTACGGATACACACCACCTCGAGATGAGTATTTTTCAGAGCACCTCCGTGCAGTTGGATAAAGACCTAAAAAGCAAAATGGGACGTCGGAAGCTGTCCTAACAAAAAACTCAAATCCAAAACTAACCCTAACAAAAAAAAACAATATATATATAGTAGTAAATAAATAGAAAGGGGTAGGAAACCCCTCCCCTTTGGCGACAACTCTAGCCTAGAACAAAGGGCCCGCCGGCCTTTTTAAGCCTCCTTTGTTGACCCGTTCCAGCAGCCAATCAGCCCACAGGTGAGCCAAGCGTCAATATAAAATCACCAAAATAGTAAACATCATGAACATTAAGATAAGGTTAATGATATACTTAACGGAATAGGTTCAAAAGTTTTGATGCTTTTGAAAGCATTCAATGAGCATCAGTTGAAACAAAGGATCTATAAAACCAACCTCATGTGGATGGGGATAAGGCCAATGCTGGTAACTAATCATGGTACCGTCTAGTTTGCTTGACGTGGAGCGGGACGCTTTCTCGTGAACCAGCATTAATGCGGGAAGTCGAGGGCGTGGGGGCGCTGCAAATGTCGAACGCCAACCGGCTTGGTCCAGGTGGGAGAAGGATCGAGCGGTCCTTGCGCTCAATTCCGACTTATTTGGATTGGGACACTCCACTTTACCCTAAGACCATATATAAGTTATTTTTGTTGTTTAAGGTCCATTTTGGCATGAGTTTATTTAGGACAGCCACCGGCGTTCGCTTCTCCCTTGGAGGGTTGTATCTCTCTTCTGAGGTAATGATTATCTTCCCCTACCCCCTTCCGCATCCTCCCACATCACTCCTGATAGCCCCTTCACCGTTGCAGCCTCGCAAAACAAACTCTTTTGGTTGTTTTCTACAATTTCTGCTTTCTAGCCGCCTTCTCCGCCTCTTGTTTGTTGTTCCAGCCGCTCATATTCAGTCCCCTTGCAACCTTACTGTTGTTTCGGCCATGAGAAGCGCCCCTTTGTACCCACTTCACGACCACGTAGCCACTATTTCAATCCCTCCCACTTGGTACCACCATTGTTCAGTCTTCCATGCCCATTGTCATCGTTGTTTCAACCCTCCATCTTCGCTATCGCTACTATTCTAGCCCTCCCCCTTTGTTGTCATCATCCCAGACAGTTGTGCAACATCGATATCTACAGCATACTTGTTGCCCGAAACCAAGAAAACATTTTTCTTGTTGTTTTCTGCCTGCAACCACCTCGTCCACCATCCCGCCACCTTCCACCCCTCACCGGTCGCCACCACGACCTCGAGATCCACCCTAATTTGAGTTGGATTGTTGATTCTATTTTTATTTTCCTTCCAAGTGTGTGAGTTGCAATCGTCATTCCTATTTGATTATTAGTAATAATATTTGTTTGTCTATTGTTGTTTGGTTAACTCTAATATCATTCTGTATCAGATTTAGTCTAACCTTAGTCCTATACCAGGGTTTCTGGCATTCATCAATATCCAACCATCTCCACCCAAAACTTTTCTATTTATTGATTTTTTAAACCGACCATCCAAAAATTTTCTTTCCCACCCTACAAAACCCTATACACCTGCATCAACCTACAATTGTCGGAAGCCTGATCAAGGAGAAAGCAAACGATTTCGCTATGGGAAATGTTGTGCTGGAGCCCGATCCCGATCCCCCAATCCTACTTCCCCCTCGTGCGCCCGATCGCAAAACATGTGTCTCCTGCCTGGCGTCGATCGCGACAGAGGAATTGTTCCCGCCTCTGCCGTTTCGCGAATAGTTGTGCCTACCTGTGCGCGGTAAGAGGCATCGCAGCGGCTCTCCTACAGTTCACGGCACAACCTTTTGTGTTCTTCTTCGAGTTTCCTCGGGATAGAAGAAGAAAAGTGCAAGAAGTAGTTCTTTGCGGCAGAAGGAAGAAGAAAGAAGAAGATCATTCTCCCTTGGCTTCTTCTTGGTGGCTTGTGGCAGAAAAGAAATTGGGTTTATTTCTCTTGTAAGTTTATCTTCTTCGGTGTATATCGGTGTAGAGTTTTTTCAGTGTATCTCGGTGCAGAGATAGAAGAACAGAGAACAAAGTTATCTTCTTCGGTGTATATCGGTGTAGAGTTTTTTCGGTGTATCTTGGTGCAGAGATAGAAGAACAGAGAACAAAGTGATTACTCTTGTAAGTCGAGACGATCGACTGATGTAAATTTCTCAAGTAGTAAAATCTGCTGCAACTCTGTGGACATAGGCAATTTGTCAAATCACGTGAATCTGTGTGTTCCGCTATGTTACCGTTTTTTGTGTGAATTTTCTCGTTCTATTTTTTATTTCATCCAAGATCGTTCTCTTATTTTATTTCTATATATACACCACAACAACTGGTATATCTCACAACAGGAAATTCACAAATATGTGTACAGGAGGATTTCTATGGAGGATATGTAGTGTGAAACCCGCCAACTGCAACTGAGGCTTACCGCATTCAACATGAGGCAATCTAGATGGGTCGCCCGTAGCTACAACGGTGACTTCCGAGATCAAAGGAATGGAGTGAATTTCTTACATCATACGGACGCCAGACACGAAGAAGCTCTACCCTGAAGACTTGACCTTAAAATTCTGAGAAGTAAGAGTTTTGAAGTGGATTTGCCATATTTCGATGGTTACATAGATCAGAACGAGATCATCGAGTCGATTTGGACTTGTAATGTGTTTTTGAGTGTCGAGACGCCCAACCAAGCAAAATGGTAAAACTAATTGTCGGCAAGTTAAAGAAGAGTATATTATTTTGGTGGCAAATTTTGAAGTACCTACGTCAGCACGAGAGAAAAAACAAGATCACTATCTCATCTGAGATGAAATGGGAGATGCAACGTCAGTAGCTACCAATGCACTATAGACCGGAAGTTTAGACAACAATTTTAAAAGTGAAGAGACCAACAACCACCACATTTTACAGATAAGATTCAACACCAGAATCTTACAATCATGTACATCCAAGGGAAAATCCAAGCCAACCCCGCTGGAGAAGAAACTAGTTCTGAGTGGAAAATAAGTAGAACCAATCCATAGTCCCAAATCCATCACAACCAGGGAGTGTTTTTAGTGTCATGGATCTACCGAACCAAGAGACCAAGAGAACGATCTCTTTTACGAATCAGAGAGCAGTTAAAGAGAAATACAATGATCCAGAAGAAGATGAAGTCTTCAGAGATGTTTCTCAACTTCGAGCCGACGAGGAAGATATGTCAGTGATTCCAGTTGAACCCAGGAGAGACTCCAGCTGAGTAAACAGTTGTTTTTTTATAAATTAGTAAGTCTGAGGCAATGAGCGGTCATGCAAAGTACAAGATTGTGGTGTCTCAAATTACATTTTGCATAAGTTCGGAGAAGCACCAGCAGGACTAGCATTAGATGTCCAAAAGAGTCAGGAGCCTGACGAGCCCATATTTATTACGATGCAACACCAACTAAGAGAAATTTAAACTTTTCATGTATATAGGCCGCTACCTGAGTTGCCCCTACAAAGGAGGTTGTATATGTCCAAGATGACTCTTTTTGTGCCACTTTTGGAAGCCCATAGGAAATCAACTTAGTATTAAAATCGGGCCAGCATTGTACCCCCGACAGAGAATCAGACAGGATGGATGAACCGCGGTGTTGGAGACCACCTCAGAATCTTTGTGGTAAAGAACATTTTACAATGAGATTCAGATCCTTCACAAGAAGAAAAAGATATCTCTCATGAATGTTTACGTGTTAGTGTGGTATAGCCTACCAAAGATGTCATTCCATATTTGAACCCTCCTGACAACCTTGATATCAAATACATCTAGTCGAGTACAAGTGGAAGAAGCAAATTATAATTCTAGGGACTCAAGGGTTACTTTATGAAAATCTACGTCGATATGTAACTCCAACGCAGATTGTGCCAAAATATGATAGATACTTATTCTATCAGGACGTGCTTTCAAATTAAAACACCTACAGGATGACTTGCCAGAAGATTATGCCATTTTCGCCATCTGCAATTTGGTCGACTTGGCAAAATACTACGAGGAGGTAGAATTTTCCCCAAACCTGGGAGACTGATGTGAAGGGGGACACTTTCCCGTTGCCTTAATGCGGAAAGTTGGGAGCACGGGGGCGCCTATGCCCGACTCGGGGGAGCCATGCCTGTTCAGGCTGCAACTGTCACACGCCGACCGGCCTGGTCCAGGCAAGAAAAGGATTGTGTTGTCCTTCCTTGTGCACAATTCCCCCTATTTGGAGCGAGCCCACTCCACTTTAACCTAAGAATGTATATATGTTATTTGTTATGTTTTAGGTCAATTTTGACGCGAGTTTATGATACCAGAGTTAACTCAAACCACAATAGAAAAAGTAAATATGATTACTCCAAGCAAATAGAGGTTAAAATTAGAAACACTAAAATAAAAAATAGCAATTGACACACACAAGCACTCAACAAGGGCGGATCACTGGTGATAGCGGTGGCGCGGGGTGGAAAAGAAAATTGGCAAGTAGAAATAGCTAGGCAGCGGTTCGCCGGTTCCCCATTGTCGAGCAGTGAGTAGACAGCCTGAGGACGATGCGTGAGGGTTGTTCGAGTTGATGGCAGCAAGGGGAAGGTGGCAACGAAAGCAGTTGCAACGAGGACGCAGTAGAAAGTTGGTCGGCAACTGGCCAGCCGGTGGAGGAGGTTGCGAGCAAAGTTGGGAAGGAGACGGCGGTGGATCGGGAAGGACTGTGTGGGTTGTTGGGGGAATGGCAGCATGGTTAGCAGCGGACTGGAGGCGATGGCGGCAGGCTGGAGAGTTGGAGCAGCAATGGGGGTTTGGTGGACCTCAAAATAACCAGAGGAAGGTGGCTCGGGGCAAAGACAGTAAAAAAATTGTTGTCATGCGACCTGCGGCGAGGGAGAAAGTGTAGCAGCAAAGTGGGACGGATGTGAAGGGGATAAGGGAATATAATCACCAATTCGGGAGAGAGAAACAACAGGAGCAACACCCAATCCCTCAAATATAGCCATCGATAAATTGCAGGCCTGAGGAAATCAGCATTTCTCCCTGGCTGGGCACATCATGCTTATCAGACATCCTTAATTCCCATGGCAATGTTCCTTGTATCTAATATTGAACCTCCCAAAAACATTTTCAACCTGACGAAACAATCATGTAGATATTTTTTTGTGAAATAAGGGGCCTAATCAAAAGGGCCTGCATTACATTAAGTAGGATGATATGTGTAGGCCCAAAGAAGTTGGTGGGATCAGATATTTTTTTGTGAAATAAGGGGCCTAATCAAAAGGGCCTGCATTACATTAAGTAGGATGATATGTGTAGGCCCAAAGAAGTTGGTGGGATCAGTTTACACTCAAGGGTGAACTGGAAAAGCCTGTTAAGGACTCGTTTATTCTAGGATCTTCTTTCAAAACCTAAGAGTTTCTATTCTAGGTGTCTGCGTGAAAAATATGGCCATAACCCCTGGATACCCATGCAGGGCCTTGCGATGTCCACATCTTCTCGTCTTTTAATGAGTGGTGGAGAGAGTTTGGGGAATTACATCATATGGCAAATTGGCAATGGTAGGAAGGATAATGCTTTCAAGCAGATTTGAATTATGGATCTACCATTATTACGATGACCCACATTTGTCAATCTATATTTGGATGTGAATGTGGTGGTTGCTAGCTTTTTGATCCAAGGCCACTGGAATGATGCTCAACAGGAACGTTTTTTTGGTTCAGAACTTATTTTTCTCATTAAAAGAATGTTGTCGCTTGATATTGGACTCTTGCTTTATTTGCAACACTATTACCAAAATTGCTTACTGCAAATTGTTCGAGGAGGTCCCAAGTTGTACCCAATGGCTTGGAAAACTTCATCTCCATCCCCGTGAGTACATATTTTGTTGGATAATCTTCAAAGATGTTATGCCAACAAATTCATGGTTATGCAAGCACAATATTGGCGATGATTATAGATGCCCCTGGAGCTGTGAAGACATCGAGGATACCAGCCACATAACTGCTAATTGTAAGGTGCTTCGTGAAATTCTCAACATCTTGGATAAATGGGGTTTTCGAATGTTGAATTTAATTCTATCGAGCAAGCTCTTCAGTTTTTTAGCTCTTTTCCCAAGGGTACTCTCCTCAGTGGCAAAATTTACTGTGACGATGTTTACCAAAGTTGGAGAAGCAAGAATGCTAAGAAACATGAGCGCTCATATGGGACCCCAACTACTATGCCTGCTTCGGTCCTTGAGGCTATTACAATAAATTTTAATCACCTGGTGTTGGAGCAATGAAGCACTTTTCGCCTGCTAGGCTACCTTCCCCGATGACTTGCTTCCAACACTCCATCATAGCTATCGTTGTTGTTCTAGACCTCCCCCTTTGTTGCCATCATCGCGGACAGCCGTGTGATGTTAATATATGTTTTCTATTTGCTATCTGAAACTCAGAAAACTATTGTCTTGTTGTTTTTTGCTTGTCAACCACCTCGTCAACAATCCCTCCACTGTCCACCCTTCATTGATCACAGCCACCACCCTAAGATTCACCCTAATATGAGTTGGATTGTTGAGTAAGTTGTTATTTTTCTATCAATTGTGTTAGTTGTAATCGACTATTGGCTTTATTAGTAATAATAATTGTTTGTCTATTGTTGTTTGTTTAACTCCGGTATCATTGCTAGCACAAGAAGAGGGGTTTGGTTGGCAATAGACATTACAGGTACCAAACCTATGCTTCTTAAACACTTAATATGGTTATTAAGGGTCTGTTTGGGGTAGTTGTAGCTTATTGAATAATCTGTTGATAAGCTAATTAAAAATAATTTGTTGATAAGCTAATTAAAAATAATCTATTGATAAGCTAATTACATAAGCTAATTAAAAATAATCTGTTGATAAGCTAGGTGCGGCGGCTATTACAGATTTTTATTTTTTTGGAAAAGCTAGACCACAATCAGAAAGCTGCCACCGCACCTAAATTATTCAGTGTGAGAATACTGTTTTCAGCGTTTTCAAAAAGCATAAAATGCCAAAAAACGCATAAGCTGCCAAAATGCAGTTTTTCAAAACGCCACCGCACCAAATAAGCTGCCCCGAACGGGCCCTAAAACAGTGCATGCACTTTTTATAAATACTAAATGGTTCAGGACTTGCAAAAAATGTACCTAGTTAAGAAAAGGCAAATGATGATGATGAATCAAGATTATGTTCACACTAAAAAGGGTTTGGT
This sequence comes from Phalaenopsis equestris, assembly GCF_001263595.1. Classification (NCBI taxonomy): domain Eukaryota; kingdom Viridiplantae; phylum Streptophyta; class Magnoliopsida; order Asparagales; family Orchidaceae; genus Phalaenopsis; species Phalaenopsis equestris. Next base: position 484,132 of record NW_018165143.1, on the reverse strand, counting down.
TAAAATTAAAGATGATAGGTATTAATCTAATGCTTGTTCAGCCCATCTTATGGTTACCAAAACAGCACATGTGCTTTTTCGAAAATATAATGTGATTCGTGACATGGAAAAAATATGCTAGTCAAACAAAGTGATGCAACAACTGTGGCAAAGGTGGTGCATAATAAACTACAAAATAACTTTTCTCGCATAAGCTAAGCAATACTTTTGAGATATTTCTTAAGGTCGCACAATCATTCTCTATATGAATCTCTAAGTGCATCATTCACTTAAACCTATAAAGCACTTAAGAGGGGTCGCAGGGACGGCTGAGGGATAAATGAAAAAGTACAGAGGTATGGAAGTTGCCCTTGTTAATTTAAATTGTCAAGAAGTATCAACTCCTTCAAACAAGAAAGCATCAGAGGTTAGAAAATTAATCATTCAACAAAAACTCAACAAAAGATATAAAACATAGGAACCACAGTTCTGCCATGAAAAGTCCTTCATCTGTTCAAGTGGAATGTATAACCTAAAACAAGCTGAAAATGCAAAATAAAATGATATTTCAGAGAAGATACATGCCTTTATTACGGAATCACTTAGTAGAAGTTCTTCAGCAACCAATTCAAATTCTGAAACTGGGTAATCATATAGACCAAAGCAAATGCTGCCACTATTAAGTAGTTTTATTTGACCTCTTACCTGAGAAACATAATTAGCACATAAATTTATAAATTACAAGTTATAATGCTGCAATAACACTTGACAGGATTTGTAAAGCAGAGTCTGATCATGTAATAAGTAAATCTAATTTGATATATGTATAACCTTTTCTTTTTTTTTAACGTTTACAGATGACATCCATCACTTCAACCAAGAAAATGGAAATAAAATTTAACCATAAAATATATAAAAGAGCCTAAGAAAATCTAAATGAATGGGCATAAAAATGGAAAGGTTTTCAAATGTGTGTTTTGATACGCAGTTTCAAAACAAAGCAACCAAGAAAAATGCTAACCAAGGTTGCGATATGCAACTGTTAAGCAAAGCAGGTGTTTCAGAAGGCTGTGTGATGAAGCAAAAATTCTTTCAACGCTTCGATTATGAGTGCAAGGGACATAGTATGAGGGCATGAAGTGAGGTATGAAGTGCAGCTGTGTTATTATGCAAGTAGCTTCGCACCGAAGGGGAACCCAACAGTGGTTTCTCACAAGGGATATAGTAGGATGGATGGCTTACAAGCTATGGCAGGTGGATACAAAATAGATCACAAGTCTCAGATATTGACAATGTGTGTGAGAATGACAAGATTGGGAGAGAGATAATAGAAGAGAGGAGAGGTTTATGAAATAAGTCATAAATAAATATAAATTTTGAATATAATAAAATATCAAGAAATGGTTTGGTTCCATTTGGACATGAACCAAGATTTATTCCTTGATTTGTTTTAGGTCCAATTAATTAAACGTGTATTATAAGTACAAAATATATGCATACATGATATACAAGTCATCAATGCTTTAGTCAACAAAAGCATAGCTTCACTCAACCCTTTTTGTTCGATGAAAGAAAAAAATTGAGAAACAAATTACATTTTAGTTTTGGAAACTATGAAATGATTGGCAATAACCAGCATCACAATGCTTTAAGAGAATGTTTTATTAAAGAAAACAATCTTGTTCGAGAATATTACCCCAAAATAAGGCCAATTATGTCGTTTGAAGACCTTGGCTAGCCTGGTTAAAATCTCAAAACATCAGTTATAGGCTACAATCAAAGCCAACAATTAACCATGGAAACTACCATGAATCACAGCCTAATCCTCACACTTATGTATGCCATTCATAGCTTCGAGAAATCATGCATGATGTCAAGAGATAGATAACATTAGTTGTGCATCATCTACAAAAAAGAATTGCATAAAGTGTATAAAACCCAATCACAAGCGCCATAAGGACCCCTCTAGCACAATCATACACCTTATCCCATTCACTACACTGAGTCCCAAGTACAAAAGATCAAATAATGTCCACTTTCTAGAGAAACTTTAGCCGCCCTCAGCCCATAGCACTAAGTCTCTCTTTGCTCCCTCTCCCGGGAACACCATCTGGCACAATAATCTCGCATGCTTGCACCCCAACATCCTCTAGTGACATCACTTACCCAATAAAGCTCCCAAGTTCTCACGCTGCGCATCTCCACCTCTCGTTAATCGCCTCTTTGCTTGTTAAGTGTCTCCCTCTCCCACCCATCACTCTCTCTACTTATATTCACTCAACTCTTGAAGAGCGCCTATCTCTTCCAGAAGCACACTGATGAGTGTCTCTCACCCACTCAAACGCAACAAACCAACAACACCCAACAAGCAAAGGCAATGTGGATGGAGCTCTATTATTCTCATATTTGTCCAGCATTGGAGTCATCATCATAAATAAGACTCAAACGTCTCTAGGGCTATGGGACGTTAACTCCAACACTGAGACATCACACAACAATTAGAGATTCAAGCCATTCTTTTCCTTTAAAAGATCATTTAAACTATAGATGTTAAAGAGCAAAGGCAATATCACAGAGGGGGGAAAAGTGAAAGTTCAAACAATTCATATTATAAAAGACAACTAGAGAGCAATAGAGCAGCAAAATGGTGTGCCCAAATAGCTCTTCAAAGGGAGTTTGTTTATAAAGATGCAAAAGAAAAACATCCTCTATTTTCTTTTAGTTTAGAGGATAGATCTCATTTTGTAAATGCCCAAGGCAGAATTTTGTACACATTTTTGTCCTTTAATATAGTAATCTAAAAGCAACATTTTAAGAACAATCTCGTAAGAAAAATTATTGGACTTTCAATATCCACAAAAATGCAACTCTCGCTCATGGAATTTCCAATGGATGTACGCACCATCACAATCTTAATGGGTTAATAGAAAGCCAAAAAACATATTAAATCAAATATTTGTCTTCCAAAAGATGTAAGCCCCAACTAAAACTCGAACAAACATCAAACTAGCAATCCCATCAATGAAAATTAAATCCACCAACAAGAATGAACAGAAGACAAACCAAAAATCTCACACGTGACTTGAACATATGTTCTCGAGTCAAGTTGAATAGCCTAGGAGCCCTTGTTGGTTATGTCACGTGACTAAGAACCTGAAGTGATCGGTCTTTGTGCCTCCAAACTTTTCAATCGCATGTCATAGGTTATTTGAATATCTGACCTATCATAAGAGATTTAATTATCATAATTAACTTTTCATGATCGAGTGAACTGTCACTGATGATTAGTGTCAATGCATCATACCCCCTGGTCAATCCTAAGACTACAGGGTCCAATCCACTTAGGCAATTAAAAGTGTTGACTTAAGAGAATATGAAGGTTGGAAGTTTATTTTAATTAAACATCTATATGGTTCACATTTAACAAAAAGGTTCTAAGTATTTAAATAAAGCACGGAAAATTCAAAAGTGCAAAGATAACAAATGTTTGATTAAGAGTGACTTGCTCAAGCAAAAGGGATCTATAGCAGATGTGGCCGATCAAAAGAGTTGACTTCCTCAAGTGGATGTCGCCTCCAAGCCAATACATACTCTATCCAAGCAAATTAAGTTTGGAGCCTTCAAGTGGATGTGTCCCACTTAAACGTATACTTAGACAAATGTAGAAGTACTCAGGCTACGCTTGAAGAAACATAATAGAACGAATGCTCAATCGAAGTGATAAGACAAAACAAATATATAGTCTACTCCTAGCCAAATAAAATTTGTCAGAAAAAAAGATTTGTTCAAATGGAGTAGATGATTTGATGCAAGCCTCAAAAACATCTATTATGCACAAATAAAATATTGACACCATGATCTGCTCAAGATACTTAGAGTAAGATAACGCATTGTTTCCAATTAAGATCTCTAATCGCTACAACTTGAAGACCCCTAATGTTGGTAGATTGAATCCATTGGCATATCCAAGAAGAAAAAACATCAAATATTGAAGAGGTCCACCATCATCCCCTAACATTTACCATCAACTAAATTCAAACATAAATATGAAATATAAACCAAAAATCAAGCCTACGAAACCTTCTTAATCAAAAGTGATCCCTTGCAAGCAAAAACTGTAATTAACTCGGGGATTAGGCCTATAAGAAATCATAACCCTCAAATAAAAAAAAAGATTGACACGACACCAAGGAAAATCTAGTTATAACAAATCTTATCTACCTCAAAAAAATTTGCTCCCAAGTATTTATACTTCCAGAATGCTCAAAGGGAACAATTTGGCAAGTGATAAAATACAAAAAAGGCAAGAACTTTAAGAAAAAATAATTTAATATTTTACATATGCACCAATCCTTCCACCAAAATTATCTCAACAGGAAAAAAAAATAGCTCTAAAAGAATATCAATTGTTGAAAGAGGATAGCAAAAATCAACAATTTCTATATTAAATTGTATCTTAGTATTTTGAAGTAAACTAACAAAATAATGCTTCGTGAATATGTAAACATAAAGTGTACCAAGAAAGTTATTTAATATTTACAAAAATAGAATTTCCCATAAGAGAACATCATTGCACTGATGGACGGTTAACTGTAATAAGTACAAAATATTATTTCAGCATTTTAAGCTGAGGGGCAGTACAAACCAGCACAAGTCACCAAAACCGCAATACGGAAGTGTTCCTAACAATCTGTTATATGTTAGTATCAAGACATTATCTAAATTACAGTAATATTTCACCGTTAATGTGACTGGTTTGCAATTGAACCGCTGTAGGAGTACAGAAAAAAACTTTTTTATAAATCATAGCTTAAACAAACAAAATACCTCTACTAAAACCTAAACAGAATACATCTACATCCCTAACCATTTTTCAAGCAGTAACAACAATCCAAAAAAAAAATGTTGTTTAATAAGATTAGTTCCTTTATGGTGATGGCTCGAAAGCTAATAGAATGCCCAAACGATTTACACTATCAACATTTTCATATTTCTCCCTTATTTTTTCCTTTTGCAAACAGCAGTTTCTTTATTTGTCACCAGAGGCCAATAGCCAAACCAATAAGGCACGCATATCAAAGTGACAGCAGATGATTTTTTTCATGACATGAACCAAGATCAAAATGGATCAAATAAAACATCCAATACACAGGCCTACAATCCAATGGAGGCATGTAACAGATTTATTCCTAATTGAGTAAACCAATTAGTGGGATAAAGTTTGGTTTCATACCAGTCTATAGGAATGTCAACAATAGCCCCACTCTTAACGTTAAACTAAGGTAAAAACAGTAACTTAACGTGTTGAATTGAAACCAATTTCCCTTTCAAATTCAAAAGTAATTTTGTAAAAGGAGGAGACTGAAAGTAAAACTAAATGATATGACATTATTACAGCCATTTGTGTAATCAAAACTTAAACAACAAAATATCTTAAAGCACTTGAGATGGTTTATTCTCACATAAACTAATTATCAAACAGCTTTGGCATAGTTCTACCAAGTTCAACTTTTGTACTAAAAAAAGGCAAATTTTGACTGGGTTGGGCGATTTATGCAATTTGAGGCTTGCATGGTCAATAGCCTTGAAACAATTTTCTGCTGGTTGAGCAAGTTTGTGTGACTGCCACAATGGGTCCAATAATAAGTTCACAATGCAATTTGGGTTTACAAAAGTCAAAGTATCAAAGCCACAGAAAAATTTCTAAATTGAGAGAATCGAGAGATGAAATATCACAGCAAAGAGCTCTTATATGATAGAAACAAATCCTTAAACATATGAAAACATTGGATTCAAAACCATATCTGATGATTTACAAATATATTGTTGTTGATATGTTAATTGTTGACCCTCTCCTTTTGGCCGGCAAATTAAATGAAAATATGTTATTCGAGTAAAAGACAAAAATAATCTCAAAACCATTAAAGGAGCCTATTTTTAGTCCTAAGCATTTTTCAAGTGTTTGATTTAGTCTATAAACAAGTCAAATAAAAACCAATTTGGTCATACCACCAACAATAAGATTTTTTTGCATGTAAACGGGTTAGAAGCTTTCATGAGGGGATTTTAAGTATTTTCATATTAACCTCACTATTTTGAGCTAGTCCTAAGTAACGAAATTGATTTTTAAAAATCCAAAAACCACCCATGAAAAGTTCCAATCCACCAATTTCTGTCCAAATAAATGATAAAGTTGACAGTAGGACCAAATTGATCCATATTTAGTGAGTAGAGAGATTAAATTGAAAACTTGGAAACTATCGGACAAAATGAACATGTCTAAGAAGTCAGCAACTAAATTGAACATGCCAAAATGGTATTTTCGACATTCACTCTTAATTAACCCTTCTTCATCTTGCTAAAGCTATTTCAAGAATCTATCATTATTTGATTCAAATTAATTTAAATCATACCATTGACTTATCCTAAATGGATGCTTGCATCAAAAAGTCTTTATAAGGTTAGCTCTTACTACAATTTCCTTATGCATAGAAATATTCTTACTTTTTCTAGTTGGACCCATACGACCATTGTTCAAAGAAAAATTGCCTCATTTCGGATGAATCATTTATATGAGCAAGATTCCTAGCAAAATCTTTCTTCCACGTATGGGATTTAATATTCTACAGCTAGTGCCATGTGCAACTCTCTTTCGAGGTATGATACTCACATTTTCTTTAAATATAGCTTTATCACTAAATTTTAGAGGATATTTCACCAAGTTTGTTATAATTATACCGTTACATTGCGTACTGATGCATCACTTCCTTGTTGTGAGATTTATTTATCAAGGAAAAATTCACTTTCAAACATTTGATTGGAGAGGAATAACATATGTTTTTCCAATATATTTTAAGGGAAAAAAACATCAAGTGCGACTTAATATCTCAAGCTTATTTTAGTATAAATTTTCTAGTCATGAAAAAATGCTCTTAAAATTATATAACAAAATTAAAAATAACAATCTTCCAGATAAGCCTTCAGAATTATACAATTCTAATATTTGATTCTTAATTACTTAGTTTTTGTAAACCTTTCACTTTCTTTCTACACATCCATAATATTTTAATTGTGCTGTTTTTCTATTTAATTAAGACCACAATTTTCCAGCTTTCAGTTAGAATATTTTTGGCCTTCAACCTGTCTTAAATTTTAGGTGAAAACAAATTTAATCACGTGTCTATCAAGTCCATCCCCAGCCTTAAAAGGACCAATTTCGTAACAACCAATAATATAATGCACCATACCCATCATCATCCCTTCCCACACCTCGTATGCCAACCGAAAAAACAAATTAACCTCATTCCCTTAGAGAAACATAACGATCCATGCAAACCTGAAAAAGCACATAACTATATAGCAAATAATAACAGCTAATATAATATAAAAATAAAAAAGTACCGAGATTTACAACCTGCACCCTTGTCCATAGCAAAGGTACCAAGGCTTTTGCGTTACCCTCCACATAAACATTAGACCAGAGCTGAGCAGTAGGAAAATCCAGTAACGGTGTCTCCGTATGTGTTGTGTAATTGTCATTGCTTACTTTAAGACTCTGCAAAGTTCTATCAAAAATTGTACCAGCTGCACCGGCATTTTCTGTACATCCAACACTCTGCCCACCTGCTTGATTCAAGAAAGCATAGAATTAAATGAATTGGAAAAGAAAACAATATTAAGGGAAGAGCTTATTAACAAAATGGGAAGTGCTACAAAATCATGGTAATAGTACAGAACGTAAATTACAAATAGTGTGTTAACAATGTGAATAAAGAAACTACATATGCCTCATAAATTAAACAGAGAAAAACCATTTTATTATGAGAATGGCTCTTAAGCAACACGATAGCATGTCAGAACAATATTTGAAATTTTTTTTGACACGAGCTTCTGTCAACTAATTTTAACAGTGGGAATCTCATTCAAACAGCAATTAAAATAGGGAATTTTCATCCATGGAAAATGTTTAGTATTTACTTAGGCAGTCCATGAAAACCAAAAGGCAGAAAGATGTGATGAAAAAAATGGTTTATATACCTACATATAGATGTGGTAAAAAAAATGTTTATTTAACCAAAAGTTTAAAACCTTGAATACCTGCATATCCTGTAACTAATGCTATCCCATTTTAGCACACATAAATCAAGATAGATAAGAACAGTTTGATTTTATTAAATTAAATAATGGCCATATCTTCATGTATGAGGCAATACTCCAAACAAAATATGATTCAAACAGAGATATATGCTTGGTTCAAACCATGAACAGTAATTGTTACATCTTGGATGGCATAACACACGAGAGATATCCTGCCGCCACCGCCACCGCCCCACCCACTCCCTCCAGCAGCACTGATAGTACCCTTTCCTTTCCTAAGCATCAAGCAAAAACAGATATCAGACAATTCAATATCCGTTAATCAACATAAAAATAATCTATTTAAATCTTAAAAAAAAAACGTGTCATCCAATATGTTATCAATACCTAGGCTAAGGCCATCATTTGTCACATTAAAAAAATAAAAGTTCAACAAAAACTTGCATGCAAAACTACAGAAAACTACTCCACTTAGGCATTTGCGCTCAATTTAATCTACAGATGACTAAAACTAGTTCAGGACAATGTTTCCAAGATAATAAACAAAAAAATTTCATACTGAATGCTACAAAAATAAGACCAATGAGAGCCATATATTACCATGCTATTGCAACACGATAAAGTAGTTGTTAAAAGTTGTCATCACACCCCATTTTAAAATAAAAATAAAAGTGGAAATAGTCATGTCCTCGCAACATTTTTTTCATGCATGCCACAGTCTCACGGCAATTATCTGAGAAGAAATCACTTACATCTCAGACTATTCATGATACAAATTGATGTGTTAGTGCAACAATTTGAGAATTCTGAACTGAAAAAATGATTTTATTTATCGAGTATAAACTTGAATTTTTTATAGCTAATTGTAATGATATTTTATGTAAGTTTAAGATTTGTTTTAATTAAAAATAACAGGACATACTGTCAAAATAGAAGCATTTGAATTGCCTTAAAAAAATTCAGGAGGTGGAGATATCAAGCCTATAAAGAAGCTTCAAAGCTAAAACAAAAAAAAGCATGATACCCCAAAAACCACCAGTAATGTAATTTTCAATGTCCACACAAAGCTAAAACAAAAAAAAGCATGATACCCCAAAACCACTAGTAATGTAATTTTCAATGTCCACAAATTACATATTGCATTGACAAAAGTGATAGCAAATTCTCATGGGTAGATTATTTCCGGAAAGCTATCTTAGATAGTATTATGCTGAATTGTTTCAAATAAAGTCATTGCTAGTTTAATTTAACATATATAAGCTGCACCGTCTTTTCTTCTCGGTGTAATGAAGCCGTGGAGGAGGTGCACACACAAATTTCGCATTTCAATTGTGCATTTACAGCTCAAATCAAAACTATGGTATGGAAATTTTCTGAAAAAAAAAATGAAGAAGAAATGCATCAAGGAAACTCAAACAATGTTTCAGCTCTTAAACCAAGCGGACAACTTTGCTACTGATTTAACCTGAGTGAAGCTTCCCTTTTTTAGAAGTGAAAAATAGCGAGGGTAGCAGTATACTTGTGCAAAATAAGAAAATTCAGAAGTGCCAATTCCATATTTTAAAGTGCAAAAGGCAAGAGTTAGATTCAATGCCAAGTGCTTCACTCCTTCAACTGATTGTTCACATGGAGTCTCAAGTTCACTATTGTAGGCACCAAAAAGGGAGGTTGAGGATTTCCCAAAGTTCCCAAGACAGGGTCCGGAAAAGTTTGCTTCACTAGGCTTCACAATAGCTCCCAACTAACTCTTCTTGCAAAAGAAGGTCACCCCACTGTTGACCTCATTTTCAATGAGGTCTTAGTCTCCTACTCTTAGAACTCAGGATCTAGCTTTACGAGTTCCTTATTGACCATCCAGAGACCCACACCACGTAAAACTTCAAATCACTTCTTGACCCATTTTTGTGAAGACCTCGTATGAGTAGTCCCAAGCACTCGACTGTTAGTTGCAAGGGCAAAGGACTAACATGCAGAGGGCCCGAAAATGAGTTCCCACAGGATTTAAGAGGTCTTAAGTAAACCCTTTGTGACTAGAACACTCGCGAACGCCGCAATTTACACTCACTGCACCACATACGATGTTTACTTGAATTGAACTGATCGTCTGCAAACTTGTCCGGACGACCCCGGATAAAGAAACAGATCACGCAGATGTGTCAAGAACGTTGACTTTAACCAGAAAGAACACCCATATTGTTGTGGTTCTGCACGCACGTAAGCTGCACGAAAATCGATGCGTATTAACTTTAGTTAAAGGAGGTGGGTTTCGGCTTAGCCCAGGTTCGATTCGGGCTGAATACAACAAAATTGAGTCAGGTCGAGCTGATAACTCAATATATAACTTGAATTTTGAAATTTCAAAATTAGCTGCCCAAACTCCCTTGATTAAATTTAATTAACCCTTAACCCTTCACATTCAATTCCCTGCCAATATGTTGCATAACGCATAACGTCTCTATGGAATTCAAATATACAAAATTCCGCTCCCTCTTCGCATGGCTAGAGATCGCTCAGTCCGGCTCCCCCTCTATTGCTCGGCACTGAAAACTCCTCCTTCGGCTCGATCCTGTCTCTGCACCGAAGCATTTGCCTCTTCCTCCTCTCGTTTGACTCCTGACTCCTACCTTCTGCACCATAGTTTCCCGCTCGACTCCTCTCCCCCGCACTGAATCCCTCTCCTCTGCACCAAACTCATTTGCCTGCTTTCCCTCTCCCGCTCGCCTCTCTCTCCCTAACGACAAATCCCGCTCGCCGCGACAAACCCCGCCCGCCCCTCCTCCCACAAGGAAACGGCTCGCCTCACCAGCACGCGCCTGCTTCGCCTTCCCTTCTCCCGGCCGCGTATGCTCTCCTCTCTGCACCGCAAACCCCCGCAAGCCTTTCTCTCTCACACTAGCCCGGAAGCCCTCACATCCAGCACTCGTCTGCTTCACTTTCTCCTTTCCTCACGACCGAAGCTCCCTCGCTCACAGCCTCCCTCTTCAGCCCGAAGCTCCTCGGAGATTAGCGCTCTCCCTCGTCGATAAACGGCTAGCCATCGACCAATCCCGTGTTTCGTTTTTGCTCGATTTTCTTGCTGCTCGCCCAGTATTCTTGATGCTCACTTAGTTATTTGTATAGTAAGTTGGCCTTTACTCCAGGATCTGATTTTTTTATTATTATTAAAGCTACAGTTAGTTTCATGAAATAGCTTTATTTCTTCCTGAAAATGCTTGGAACTTTCTAAGTCATTAACAAATCAGGGGGACCTTTGACCTGCTGCTACTTGTTCATTTAAGTTGAAACAACTTGAATCTACATATAAGGGGTAGCTTACACACAAAGAGTTCTAGAGAGGTATAATACATGTAGCTTTGCTTCTCATGTCAAAATCTGATATGGATGGGCTCCCTTGGAGTATTTATAAGCATGCCACATTATTCATATATTAGAATTCAAAACATCTGTTTATATCCAAATTGTTTTAGCAACGGAATAATTGTATGTGAGTTACTTAGCTAATCAAAAGTTGCTTGCTGATGTTGAGCTTTTATCGGACTTAATTGTGCTTTTGTTCATTTGGAACTTCGCTTCATGTCTCTTGTTTAAAGTTCAGTGTGACTGTCCCTCACTTAGCTGATGTTCTTTGCTTTATTCATTTGTTTATTTGCATCCACTTCAATCAAACAAGTTTATTTGATCAGGTTTACATGACTATTTTCATGATTTGACTTGGTTTAGATTTAAGGGATTGTTTTCATTACTTTCTTTTAAACCAACTTCTCGGTGTGCCTTTGCGAGGTAAATTCGGACATGGTCGAGGCGTTAAATTATCGTAGGGCTACCCCTGAAACAGATGAAAGATACGACAACAAACTTCACGCCGGTGAGATCTCTCTGAACCACTCAATAAGATGAAATGTATAAAATAATAATAATAATAATAACACAATCATCATAATTCGTTCTTTTGAATTTGTGGGTCCCTTGGATGAGGTAACCCACGGTTGCTAACGAGATCTCCTCAGTTTAAATGAGCTTAACGACTCGTTTAGACTAAGTAATTCAAAAGAAAATAGCGGTATCGGAACAATGGAACCGTGAGATCCTAACAGGTGTCGCTCTAATCAACTTTAACCCCTCATAATACTTAAACGACAACAAAATTAAAACTTTGGAACACACCTGGTAAAACATTTTGAACCTTAAATTTTAGGACTACTACTTCAACGAGGAGCTTGAAGCCAACTTTGTGGGCAGCACGGCGATGAGTTTGTGAGTATACGCCGTGGGCATCACGAAGAGGACCTGCAGAAGGACATCTTCGAGAGAGCAAACGAGTCTACAACAGCAAATTTTTCCTAAGTTTAAACAAACAAGTCATAGAACTTCGAGGTAGTTCGTCTAGCACGGCGTAAATTCTTAACTTATCTTTAGGCCTCTGCACAGTCATGTTGAACAGTTTTAAGTCCTAACTCGACCTAAGAGTCTGAGGTTGTCGTTCGGTACAACTTAAACCCTCATATCTCTGCGGGTTATCTACACAATCGTATATTATGCAAATGTAAGTCTCAAATAATAAAATTTGCAGAATTGAACACTCGAATAACATCATCTTCAAAACGCAGTCACACAGTAGGATAGTTTGGGAAGTCACTGAGAGTTCTCCTCAGGATCTTTGACGTCTCATATATTTTTCTTCCTTTGGACTCCTGAAAAAAACTGTTGCTATTTGAGTCACTCTCACTTGTCTTTTCATGTCCTACCGTGAAAACTTAAACCTTGAATTCTTAAAGACTATTATATCTGATCATTATCGAGAGTTTTCTCAAGTGACCCCCGTCATTTTGGATGTAATTAACTATAAGGGTTTGACTCTACAGGGACCTTGGAACTCAAGAAAAATAAATCATATTCAATCTTTATATTTGATAAGAGAACTTGTCGGTCACACATAAAAGGTTCGCAGGCCAAACAGATGTCACAAATCTCATAGTTTGTATGATTTGGTCTACCGCCGAGGTATACACTTATCTTCGGGAATGTATAGTATTCGCGGTATCGGACACGATTATATAAACTATTAGACGAATGAGATCTATTGGTTTCATTTTTCAAAAATTAAAATACACTACTTTCAAAATCAAAACTATATACCTATTATAATAAATTAAATTTCAAAATTATTTTCAAAATAAAAAAAAGTTGACCGAAACCCACCCAACTATTATTTAAACCAAGATGACAATCTATTGACAAGAGCTTTACATATCTAGCCATCATTTAATCAATCTGCATTACTAAAAAGAAAAGCATAATTTAATAAACTTTAAAAAAAAGAAGAGGAAAAGATTGTGAGCGTAAAACAACTGCTAAAACCGGTAAAAGAAACCAAAAAAAAAACAGAATAACCACATATAAACCCTAAATATTGATAAAATTTTATTATGATTACAAGTTCGCGAATCTTCTAAGTTGAAAATACAGCAAAGTTATCACACAACCAATAATATAGAAAAGCAGATATAATTAAAACTTACAATTTTAAAGCATTAATCAAGATACTTCCACCAGAACCACCACCACCTTTGAGACCTCCTGCGCCTCCATCAGCAGTTACTAAGCCATCCACATTCAGTAAATCCCTAACGTCAAACTTGATCCTCCCACCACCATCACCTCCATATAGCTTGTCAGCAGATGTGCTGCCTCCCTTGCTTCCATAACTCCATGGTTCGGATAATGTTGACCAAGCATAGACATCTCCACCCCAATTTGTTTTGTTGCTCTTCAAACAAGAAGCACCGCGACCACCATGCCCTCCGCCGGCTCCATCATTGCCGCTCGGTGTGCCACTCGTTTGCTCGGGAGGCGGCCCACCAGAGGCTCTTGTATTAATGGTTGAATAGGGGTCGAGAGTAAGATTGGTTGAAACAAAAATGATTGATCCCGCAATAATTTCTGCATATGAACCAACTCTAACTATGCCTGAGATGTTGACAGTCACATAACATCCTTTTACAGCACATATTATAGAAACACCAGGAGATATCTCTAGGTTCCCAGTCCCATATATACATAAGTCATCCAAGTAAGATACATTCGAACTTATGAAACAGGTTTCATTCAGTGAGCCAATACCTTTCAGGTCCTGACAAGAAACAGAATTCAAAAATAAACAGGAACCCTCTTCAGCCTGGTTATACTGGTTCCTTCGGTAAGAATCAAGTAAAACTGGTCGAAAAGACCCTGGAGCAAGCCCTCTTAAATCTAATCCTTCAACCGCACAATCTTCAAGGCTTGATAAAAAAATTGATATCAAGATACAACCTAAATAGGATGCCAGAATAAACCTCCAATTTTGCGTACAAGATCCATGGCAATTCATGCAGCCAAAGAACATGACAATTCATCCAATGTTTTCTTATCAAACAAATAGAAAAGCATATGGTAAACCTGGATTAAAGCACAAATTCTGTAAGCATAGAAAGAGTTACTAAGCCACAGAGCACACTTGCATAGAGTTTCTGTTTCCCTGTTAAAGGACACGAAGAACTGTTACAAATAATATTAAAATGTAATAAACTAAAAGAGAAATTAGAAGGTGGCGTTCCAATTCAAGTTTCATTTAATAGAAAGGATTACACACTTTAAACAAGAGACAAATTGTTTTGGGCATTCCTGGAGTAAGGAATATGGTATTTCTTGCCCAAAACAATCCCTGATGACCCTACTTTATTAAAACTAGTTTAGCCCTGTGCATACTAAGAAGAGAGGATGAGAACCTAGTGAAATTCTAGGAGTTATAAAGAGCCAACTTAAATGTCAAATATCAGAGCCAGTAATGGAGTAACTTACTAAGATGCTAGTCAGAACTGTTACATAAAGCTAACAATAAGGGTTGTTTCGCACGGATAGTATCAAATATATAGACCAGCAAAGATATTATGCCCAAATTTGATAACAGAGGATTCACACAGGCTGAAAAGAGGGGAAAAAATACCTAAATTAGTTCGAAAATCTGAAGAAACAATCAGGCTGTAGAACTGTGTGAACGGGTTGCTCTTTGGGGACTTTCAGAGGTCAGTTTGCTTAACGAAAAAGAGAGGAAGTAAAGATAAGATAATTTCTGCTTGGAAAAAAATAAGGAAAAGTAGAGCAACATAAGGTGTACAAGGATCATGTAAACAAACTTATTTACGAGAATTAGGAGAGCAATCATGCAAGCTTGTAAGCCTAAACCAATGCAATAAAACTTATCATGAATTCATCCTTTTCAATGCAATGGCGTCTCACTTTTTCCCAACATGTTTGATGCCAAGGAAAATTTTGTAGCATTTTTTTTGTGCATAAGTTGTGACATGCCTTCACTTGGCTAATGTTGGGTGCATCCCATAACACTTCCATGGTGAAAATCATGCCCCATTCCAGTATAGAAAATGATGAGGTATGTCTCAAGCCTTATTTATATTGTCTTAAAAGTTCAAAATGAGATCCACCCGAAAAAACATTATGGTTAAACCCAACATGCATCTTCAGAATTAATTTTTAATGCAGAATACAAGATCGAGATGGCGGGTGATGGACGATTCCAAATCAATCTGTAGAAAAATAAAAGTAGAAAAGCGATGCAAATTCATATTTTTATAAGCAAGCCTATGGTTGATTTTGTAACGAGAAGCCGAAATAACAGAGAATGAACTATTGTCAACAGTCAAATAAATAAGGACAACATTATAGTGTTTTACTAGCATGTATCTCATAACTATTCAGAGTCAATGAAGCAGTGTGAACCATAGAATTGATCTAGTTATGATTTCATGCCCGGGTATTTATTTGGTGTTGTTTTCATCATTTCGGTTCTTAATGATGAGGGTTGATGCTGGACCACTAAAGGCATGTTTCTCTAGTCCAAGGTGAGTTTTGATAAAGGATGTGTGAGCTCAAAAAGAGTCCTATTATGCTGATTTTGCATAAACTTGTTCATTAGTTAATTTCAAAATTTTCTTCATCCTTTTATTCTAATAAGCCAATTTGATTGTAGCCCTAAGGAGAAATTTCAAATCCATCACAGCCTTGAATCTTCACCTCGCACATAATAATGCCATAATTGCTATGACGTAGACACAAGCTCACTCATTGCAGTACTTAAGATGATAAATTGCAGCACAAATAGCCACATTGTTTTCCAATCCATTATGAGAAGCTACTTGCCTTCTCTATCTCCCCAATCATGACAGGCCGAAAGCTCCATTACCGACTCACCCTAACGCCTAAAAACAATCTCGGCTGTGAAAAAGCAACTGCTTGCACATATCAACCCTAACAATAAATGAATCATGTCCCATCTGATGCTATGTGCTCTTATTATTAATTACAGGATTGAGGACTTGCATCATTTAGAAGAGAAAATTTAAGTTATGACTATGATCCAAGATGACAATCATTTTGAATAGAAGGATAAAATCAGCAATAACGACATGATTCTACAAAAATTGAGAAACCTCTTCTTTTATTAAAGCCATACTTGAAATAAAATTATGTGCAACAATATCATAATTCAATTTGCTCACTAACTGATAGCATTCAACAAAACTGTGGGGTCCAAAGTAAGATCATAAATCAAAACTTTGCCATATGGTTTTAAAAGATCATTTCTTAAATTAAACTGAAATAATCTTAATCAAATGAATGGTCAAGTTATAGAATAACAATCGCAAATCCTGAAGGAAATATAATGTCAGTTATGCTGCTTTTATCTTAAATTTATACAGAAGTGATATTGCCAACGTAATCACCACAGTAAACATTATCTTAAATTTATTAGAAAAAATTATAAAGAATGTAATTACTATAAGAAGAGAGCAGATTTCATCATTGCGACTACCTCCAGGATATTGCCACACACACACACACACACACACACACACACACACACATATATATAT
>NW_018165143.1:454107-467119 GCF_001263595.1 Phalaenopsis equestris | reverse complement strand
TATATATATATATATATATATATATCAAAATAATTTATAATATTGAACAAGAATGACATTTTCAAAAAATAACACATTCATAGTGATGGTCATATTAAAAAATAAAAAATAATCATAACATACATATGATAAATGATAAGCACTTCAAAAAATGTGCAAGGGTTCAAGCTTGGCCAGTATAAAAGGCCATCAAAAAAATTTATGGGAAATTTAATTCTCATGGAAATATCTTTGTATATTTCAAGCTAAAATATAAATGGCTCATGTTCACAAGCATTTGTAAAACATATGCCTAAATTCCTAAAATGAATTCCCAAGAAGTGACATACAACGACAGAAACATGAAATCCTTTTTCTCCATTGTTTCTCCATTTCTCCATTGTCTCCTATTGAGTGTCATATTTTCATTTAATTCTAATAAATTAAGATCATTTTTTATACAACATGCCCAAGTCTTTTTAGGTTTACCTCTAACTTTCTTATCATAAGTCAAATCTAAAACATGTACTCACCTAAAAAGGTCATCGGATGGCCAGCACTTAATGTGACCAAACCCTCTAAAGTGACTCTCTAATCTTGTGAGTCATTGGAGCTAATCCAACCCTTTCATGGATATATATTTCATATTTTATCTCTACGTGTAGAACCACTCATCCACCTGAACATTCTCACACTTAACTTAATTTTATGTTTCACTTTTACAGGTCAACATTTTGTACCATAAGCCATTGCAGGTCTCACCACCATCCTATAAAGTTTTCCTTCAAGTCTAAACGATACTTTTTCTGCCACATAACAGACCCGATATATTCCTCCACTTCAATCATCCAACTTGAATTCTACTAATAATACCCCATCTATATCACCCTCACTTTGAACAATAGATCCGAGATATCTAAAACAATCACTCCATTTAATGACTTGATCACCCACCACTAGATCTACTATTGCTAAAATTGCATTTCATGTATTCAGTTTTAGATCTACTCAAACTAAAACCATTTGACTCTAAAGATGACCTATGTAATTAATTTCTTTTTCTAAATTCTCTCGAAGAAACCAATGAAAACCATACACCAAAATACATCCTCCTCCAAATGTCCTACGATAACACACATAACTAAAGCAAAAAAATATGGGCTTAAAGCTAGTCCCTAATGTAATCCAACTAAAATAGAAAAATACTTGATCGGTCCTTCTTGCGTTCGAACACAAGAAACTGCTCTAGTATATATATCTTTAATGACTTAAATATAAGAAATATCAACATCTTTCTTTTCTAGAACTCTCCAAATTACTTCTCTTTGAACTTTATCATCAGTATTTTTTCCAAATCAACAATAATCATATGTAGATCCTCCTTACTCTCTATATTGTTTCATCAAACCTCTCAATAAATATATAGCTTCCATAATAACAATTACACGGCATGAATCCAAAATAATTTTGAGTAATTTTCGTATCACGCCATAACCTGTGTTCAATTACTCTCTCATAATTTTAATGTATGATAGAATATAATTCTTCAATAATTTGCACATTCTTATGCATCACCTTAATTATTAAAAATAGTAACCAATAGACTTTTTCTCTACTCATTAGGCATATTTTTTTAAAAATAATATTAAAAGATTTAGTAAGCTAAAATATTCCCAATTCTCCTAAACATTTTCACATTTCTATTTAAATACTATCAGATCTTACTATTTCTCCTATAAATATGCTAAACACGCAGTTCAACTAAAAGGTAGGCACTCGCACACTTTTAGCCTTGAAGTGAATTTCTAAGCTTTTTTCACAGATGAAAGAATAAAATTGTCAAATCAAATAATCTAGAATAAACTATTCATGATTTATTTTTTGTAAGCATATAAAAAAAATCTATTATGCTATGATTTTTAACTTGTATGAGCACACCACAAGGATTTTCTTGGTCACAGTTGTTATTTCTTGGATTTCATAGCAACGCTTAAATAGAGCTGCAAACCAACTAACAATTTGTCATTCATGGTAAAAAATAAATTAATCATATCATTAAACTCATGGGGTTATATTGTGACCAAGTTCTTATGAATTATCAAATAAATGTGAAGTTTAACTTTGGGAACATGACTTAACAAACAAAACATGCTTCTTGAAGAGTACGTGATGTTCTTGTTTATTAAGAAGCAAGACAACTCTTGCAAAGGCCAGTTAAGAACATATCCAGAAAGCAACATGGGCTTTACAGACATGAAATATCCCTCAAAGGCCATTAAAATGCATATCCAAATGAAACGAAACAAAAGCTTAATATCCATTATATAAAATTGAATACTAACACATGAACAACATATTGAGTGTGACTTTACTTTGACATAAAATTTATGTCTAAATATAAAATTTATTCAAAATTCTTGTTCCAAATCCTCAGCTTGAAGATTACTAGTATATTCATGTTTGATCTTTAGTTGCTGACAGCTCTATAGAAATAATTTATTATAGATTTTTCTCTATGTTATCATAATATACACAAGGTCTATGAGTGTGAATAATGTGGTGGTATTCATACTTTAATCTTTCTAGAAACCTTTTATTACCCATGTCTAGGATGTTCACCATCATCTTTGGGCTCGCTACATCAATCAATCCATAATATGCTCTTTAGATACAATTTTATAAGATCATAAGTGGATTTTGCTAGTACTAAGCTCTCTCAACCATATGTTGCCATGATTTTTCTGAGAAAGATATTTTTTCCTTTTTTGCTCAAGAGGTAGATTAGCACTAACCTCATTATAAGTGGATTTTGCTAGCACAAAGCTCTCTCAACCATACGCCATCATGTTCTATCTAAGAACGATATTTTTTCCCTCTTTGCTCAAGAGTTATAGATTAGCACTTTGTCAAGTGGATATTAATAAAAGGTGAAATATCAAGGTTTTCTCTCATATTGCAAAGCACAAAAAAAATTTTAGCGTTATGATACTAATTGATTCAAGGCCCATCTAAATAGAAGAAAGTTATCTATTATGGGTTCTAATATTGGGTTAATGTTTTCATTCATGGTATGGAAACCCAAATTTTTGTGTTGTAAATACCTACAATCAAATAGAGCCCACAAGTTTGTTGAGTGAAGCTTTCGCTGTTTTGGTAATATTTAGAATTGAAACCATCCGAACCAGGGAATTTATCAGTTCCTATTTGAAAGAAAACAACTTTGATGTCCTCTTCAGAGTAATAATCAATGAGTTTATCAGATTCATGTTGAGTTAAAGATTTACGCGCACGAATGTTGATTGAGTTGTTAAAATTAGAATAAAAGTTATTAAGTAGAGTAGAGAAATAGGAAATAGCCTCTCGGATGATGCCTTGTTGGGAATTAATACGCTCATTAGCATATTGGAGTTCTCTTATAAAGTTACCAATATTTCTACTCTTAATTCTTTGGTAGAGGAATTTAAAGTCACTTCTCCCTTAGAAAGCCAGTAGCACTTAGCTCTTTGCCTAATCCAAGAGCTTTCCCACGAGATAGCATTGGATAGTTTATCATGGATTGTAATACTTTGTCAAAGAAGCTCTTTAGAAAGAGGTTGGGCTTCCAAAGCTAAGTGAAATATAGTGATAATATAGTGATAATGAGTCAATTTAGCATTAAGAATGGCCTTTTTGATATTTTTTAACTTTTTTACGAGAGCAAGCATGGGATCCCCTTGAATAACAATATTCCAAGCATTAGAGATGGCATCATAAAAGTTATCAAAGTGCTCTGGTAGTTTTTGTACATAAACATGTAATTGTGAGTAAAGTTGGAGCCCAAAGAAATCAAAATTAGGGAGTGATCAAAAGTAAAAGCCTGAAGAACTTTGTGCGATGAGAATGGAAAAGACTGCAGCCAAAGATTTTGCCATAGCCCAATCAAACAAACACTTTATAGGATTATCAACTTGTTGATTAAACCAGCTAAAAGTGAACCCAGGGTTGGGAAGATCGTGAAGATCATTAATAAACACACAAGCATTGAAGTTAAACAACTTACTAAGAATTGGAAGAGAGCACCAATTTTCTCTTCCATGTTTCTTATTCAGTTAAAATCTCCAACAAAAAACCAAGGATCGGATATAGTAGCAACAAAATTGGAGATTGAATGCTAAAGTTTTTTTTTCCCTTACAACAACGCTATTATCAGCATAAACACAAGCGACTAAATACTAAATAGAGTTGGAAAAATTAACTCGGCCATGAATATATTGAGATTTAATATCCAAAACAAAGAAAGAAATGTTGTTGGAGTTCCATTCTATCCAGATTTTACCATTATAAGAGAAGTGACAGTTATGAATGTTGTTCTCTTGATGGAACGAGGTGTAATTCTTGGAGGGGTCATTTGATACAATATCAGAGGAAAGTATAGCCTCTAGGAGACAGATAAGATCTATTTTGTGGTTTTAACAAGGTTTCTACAATCAAAAATTCTCACAAGGCAGTTCAAGCCCATAACGTTCCAAACTGCTATATTGGGAAAAAATATGGACAAATTAATTGTTAAACTAGAGGACCCCCTCCTTATTGCCTACCTTTCCTAGTTTTAGCAGTAGAAGGGAAGGAAGAGGAGTGCAAAGGAATAGAGGGGCTAGGGGGAGGAACCGGCTAACCAGGTAACCTGACTCTTTGGGGATAAATGCAGTTGAAAAGAAGGGGGATTGTGGATGATAGGGGAAGAAGGAGGGGCATTAAGATCTGTCGTGGGGGTCAAGGGAAAAAAGGGAAATAGACTGAGGTGGAGTGGGGGAGCGGGTGGTGAGAGGCGCTGGGTGTTGTTGCTTCTAGGAGGTATGAAGCTCCTGGGGTGACTTCTATGTCTAGAAATAGGAATGATGGGAGTTGGTTTACAGTGTGGAGACTTGAGGCAAGATTTGGTCTCATGAGCAAAAGTGTTGCGAGAAGTACATGGTTATGAGTTCCACTCATATAAGATTGGTTGAACCACATCTTTTCCTTTAACATTTATAATTATAGAATCTGGCAGAAGAGATTGACTGTTGATTTGAACACTAACCCGGGCAAAGCTGAGCCTAGTGCCTTTATCAGTTAAAGGATCAACCGTGACTCGAATCCCTATAGAGCTAGCAATCTTAAAAATTTCATTTTCTGTCCAGTAGCGAAGAAGAAGGTTAGGAAGTTTGATCCAAATCGGAACTTTCTAGAAATACTCTTTTAGGGGCTGAAAATCAGGTGACCAACGCCTAAAAATGAAAGTTTTTCCGCTAATAAACCCGGTCTACCATCCATGACCATGTTAAGGTCCTCCGAACAAGAGAATTCAAAAAGAAAGAAGCCATACGAGAGAGAGATCAGTTCCACCATACCTTTGAGTTTCCAAATTTTTGAAATAGTTTGCAAGAGAGTACTACAGAATGGCATTTTGCCCAAAGGAATAATCCACCGATGCTAGCTTCCAGTGTCTCAAACCTTCTTCCACTTCCTCCCGGATAAAACCGCTTTATCAACAGTGGACGGAAGAAAAGAGAGGTTGAAGGTAGTAGGGTTGGAAAGATTAGAGGACAAAAGGCTTTTCCAGTTGGTGGAAGGTGGGGGACCAAATAGAGAAGAGGAGGGGGAGGAGGAGACGCTCGGTTAGTCCATGATGCTGTGGGCCGTAGCCCAACAGCCACGAGAGAAGTGGGAAAGAAGGCAGTGGCAGCTAGGTTAAACACTGCAAAGGAATAAGGGAAAAGGCAACGAAGACAAACCCTGTCCGAGCAAATCGCCTAGGGTTAGCCGTCTTACCTATCCTCCCTCCCGTCCGAAGCGCAGCAAAGGAAGAAGGAATCGCTCCGCCAATCTTCTTCGCTCGCAAGGCTTCGCTCCACCGTTCTTCGCCGTTCTTCGCCGTGGGCTCCGATCAATTGTATTTCAATCACTGTAAGGGCCCGTTTGGGGGCAGTTATAAGTGTGCAAGGTGTTTTGAAAATGTTTATTGGGAGATTATTTGAAAAAGAGTTTTTGAATTTCTAAAGGTCCGTTTGTGGTAGCTTATAAGTGCGGGCGGCGGCGTTTTGCCGCTCTACCGTTTGGTTCGCGCTTATTGGGAGATTATTTGAAAAAACGTTTTTGAATTTTTAAAACACGCGGATCGCGACCTGACCCCCGCGGTCCGCGTTTCGCGATTCATATTTGTGCAATACCGCTCATGATCGTTCTCGTGACCTTGTCTTTTTTCATTTGCCTCTCCCTTTGCCTTTCTCTTTCGCCTCTCCCACGACCTCTCCCGTGACCTAGCTCTTCGCCTCTCTCGGTCGTTCGAAGCCGAATCTTCTTCTCTCGATCCCATTGAAGCTGGATCTTCTCGGTTTGAAGCCGGATCTTCTTCGTTCAAAGTCGTTGCGTTCTCGCTCCCGTCACCATTCTATATCCCGGCTTCTCCGTTCGAAGTCGGATCTCCTCTGTTCGAAGTCGTTGTTGGACGCATAAGTGAAAAATCTTGCGGATCTGAACGTTATTTTGTATCTCGGCTTCTCCTCTCGCTATTCTCTGTATCCCGGTCTTGCGGTCTTGCGGATCCGTTCGAAGCCGGACTGTAGTTTAGAATCCCGGTCTCGCTTTGATTGCACACCGTTGTTCTTCGAAGGTAAATATTTGATTCTGATTGCTTTGAATTTGTATATGGAATCTGTTTACATTCATAAAAAAAAATATTAATCTTTTGTTTCCATTTGCATAGACAGATGTTTGTTTCTAAGGCATACCATATGAGTGGGATTTTCTTATGCATATGTACCCCTAGTTGTAAGCGCAACATAGGGTTAGAGTGAGAAATTGTGTACAAAACTTTCAAATATTATTGTCTTATTTATTTTAACAATCGGCAGAAATAATTGGAGGAGGAATTTTGTAGTCGAACTCATATACTTTAGTTTTAGCCTAATGTTTTGATTCCGATGGTGGCGATAATGATGATGATGATGCACCTATCAAACATTTTGTTAGTGTTGTATTTTATATCAAGTATGGATGGTTGGTAAAATTGTATGAAAAGATAGTTCACGTGCATTATTGACTCTTTTGGTATTGTTAATTATTAGTTTATGTTTTTTTTTCCTCTAATTTACATGCACTCAATTTGTTTTTAAGATGAATTAGTCGAAATTAGGAGCTTTGCAACGCTTCCAAGATGAAGAGATGGTGAAAGATTCTAATTTTGGTTTTTAAGTGTGTTATCAACTTGTTTGATTTGTTTTATTTTTCCATGTTTGGTTAATGACATGAAATCTTCCTTCCTTTCTAAGAAGCTATGTTTCATTATATAGTTTTTTTTTTATATGAAAGAGTGCTAATTCTTTTGCGTTGTTCGGTAGTTCTAACTAAAATTTTATGCCTCATAACTATTATATGGTCTAAAATATTATTCAAATATTTATCATTTTGTGTTTTGATTGCTTACACTTGTAGCTGAAAAATATTGTTGTTCTTTTCTTTAGGTAAATCACTTCTGTTTTATAAACACCAGCTACTAATATTATTCTTTGTGTTATGTCAAATTAAATAACTCTTAGAACATGGAATTGTTTCTCTGTATAATTACTCCAACCAAAATCTACATTGTAGTGTTTATAGTGTAATATTATGGATGTCACTCGATAAGAAGATTTTTGTACCATTTTATTTCCATATTTACATTTCCCAAAGTAGATATTTCCTCTTTTATATGAATGTACAGTTTGACAATCTTTACAAAAGTTCTTTTTTTCTTTCTAAAGTTTATCCTATTTTTTAGTAATCTTTGTCATGATTTGTCATCTAGAGTTCTTTTAAAGAATTTACGACGTCACAAAGATGAAGATGCCATTAATCTATCTTTTGTTTTGTGATTTTTAGAGGGTTGATATAGAAATTGTTCTTTTGTTTTGTGATTTTTTTGCCATGAAAAGAAACATTTTGTGCTTATCCGTTAATCTGACAGAACTCAATGAGTAAAGCTAAAGAGACTGGAACATCAGCCATGTGGGATAGAGAAGTTACTATGATCTTTTGTGATTTATGTGTGAGGGAGGTTAATGTGGGAAATAGACCCACTACATTTTTTAACAAAAAAGGGTGGCGAAATATCTTGGCTAAATTCAAAGATTAGATTTGTGCTTCCAAATCTCCAATTGTTTGTTAGAACTCTAGACATCGATTTCACCACTTCTTTTTGACTTGAAATCCAATCTGTGAACTATGAGAAGCATTGGAGTGCAGACAGACATACTTTTATGTTGCTTAGCCTGTATATTTATAAATCGTTCAATAATACAGTATAATTTTTGATGATTTGCATCCTCTATTTATATTTATATATATTTTAACTTTGTTTTAATGTTATCTTTCATAATTGACACTAAATTGTTTTTGTAAAATAATGTGGAAAACAAATTCACGTAATAGACAAACAAAAAAAAACGTATGATTTACGTGGTACCACATAAATTTGCTTAAGTCGATAGGAAGATATTATTCCACTATCAACAAAATTAGGATGATAAATTAACACACCAAAATTCTCCATAATCTCTCATAACAAATCAGGAGAAAATCTAGAAATCATAATGCTACAAAAGCACCACATACATGAACATTATATAAATGTGACACAATCTCTGAAAGCCATAACTATTTTTGTGCCATAAATCTATCTGGCTTGACAACATTAGGTATGGTTATAATTTATATTCGATCTTAAAACCTGTTGTATCATGTTATATGTCATTTTCCTCAAAATTTGAACTGATCTATTCTTATTTTAATAACTGCAGAATGATAAGTTCTAGATATTCAGGGAAGTCCGAGAAAGTGATGTGTCGGTGCGGACTACCATCCTTGCTACTCACGTCACGTAAGACACATAGCTTTGGAAGGTAATTTTACAGGTGCCCAAGGTGGGCACAACGATAGGAGGACTACAGTTTCTTCAGGTGGACCGACAGGGAGTCTATTTCTATGATATCCCAGAAGGATACCCCAGATCAGAGTTCGTCGATATCAACATTTCAGAACACTGCATCTGCTTTGAGTGCTTCCATTTCTACAGTATCCCAGTCAGACAGATTTGCTCAGGGTTCTGTAGTTTCAGAGTCAGATGACATGGGTCGTGATATGCTGCTATATTATAAAGTTAACATTATCATATTTTTACTTATCATTTTAACATGTTATTTTTTTTTTATGGGCGCTCATTATACTTTGTAGTAGTATGTGCATGTGCATTTGACTTTTGTATGTGTAACATATTCGTTTGATGTGATCGGATATGTTTTAGTTATATAAATATAAATCAACTTTTTGGTATTTTCTACTCTGAACAGTGATCTTTAATTTTGTTGAGAAAAGAACAAATTCTGCTGTTTTTTTTTCCAAATAAGCTGTTTACAAAACGCACTAACCAAACAGCTAAACTGCTTATTCAGAACAGGGGCAGAATAGTCAATTTTTCAGAATCAGCTGTTTTTTATAAGCGCCAACCAAACAGACAGACAATTTATCCGGATCAGCTGCTCATCAGCAGATTATCAGGATAAGTTGCTTATCAACAGAAGTTGAATAAGCTGCAGCTGCCCCAAACATACCTTAAATCTGTAATGTCGCGTGTTTAATGGATGTTTGCCTACAAGTAGGATTCAGTCATTCCTATAAACTTTGCTTTAGCAAATTTTTAGAGGACACGTACGTATCCTACTAAACCCTTCATAGTCTATACGTCAATGCATTTATATCAAATATTTTAATTATTTTAATATTTTATTCTAATAAAAATATTATGGTTATATTGATTTGTTTTTTTAAGAAATCATAAATACTTTTATAAAAAAATAAATTTTTATTTCATTTGTATTAGTTTATATTTTACTACTCATCAATTAACATAATTAGAGAGCGAGAGACTCGCGAAATTTTTTCACTTCCATTAAGTGCATCGTTTCAGTCCACTGGGCAAGCGTCATGTATGATCTTTTAGAAGTATTTTCTTTATTTTGGCAAATTATTTACCACAGGAAATTTTAACTATATACCACACAATTCTTTTTTATTATCTAATACCTAATTTTAATATTTATATTTAAATATTGTTTATATCTAAAAGATGTATTTCACCATTTAAAATAAAATATTTATGTGATAATAAAACAAGCTTCTATTCTTTCACTACTGAATTACATAGCAGTGAGTTAAATAGTTAGTTAAAACATAGCCTATTCAAGTACAATATTGAAAAGTCTTTCAATGGTTTTGTATAAGTGACTCTATGACATCTTATTCTTATGTGAGACAAAAACTTCCATGCCCTAGTTGCCACTTTAGTATCTAAACGGTTGTTAGGTTTTTTAATTAAAATAGATAATTAGTTTTAAATTTATTTTAAGATTGTAATTTTATAATTTTAATTAAATTTTTAATTAAAACTTGACATGTATTATATAGTTTAGGAGTCCGTTGATCATCTGCTAATATGATGGGGGACTTCAACTTATTTCTCTTCTTTCAGACCTATTTATAGGTTTAGAAAAGAAGAGAAAAAGAAAAAAAATATATTTCAACAAAATCTAAATTTTAAAATAAATATAATATCCTTTTTTTAAATAAGATTAAAGTGAAAAAATATCTCATGTTTTTTGTTTAATTGATTAGATATTATAATTTAAATATACTATAATTTCTTTCCAAAATATTTAAATTAAAATATATTTACGATAAAACCTTAAAATTAAATTTCCTTGGATATGTTTGTACAAACATAACATGCAATTCTTTTGTGTTTCCATATCTCAACTCCTGACATTCACATTGTCCCACATACCTCATATTTTTTTTGCATTTACATTTTTGTCACCAAAAGTTGTATATTTGTCTACATACCTCATGGTAGTTATGCATTTACATGCCTGACATCAAAACTTATATGCTTACATACGTAGTACATAATTCTTATGCATATACATGTCTCGCACCAAAACTTATATATTTACATGTATAAATGTCAAATATTAAACATTGCATCAATAATACTACAATTATCAATTTTTTTTAAAGTGAAGTAAATATTTTCCTGCTAAAATTTATGACACCAAAACATTATGAATATCGAACTTATAAAATTCAGCTTACCTCAAGCAAAAATTTCTTTCAAGATTATCATGATGTCTAATTTTTTTAGCATCATTTGATCTTTGGGATCATTTTCAAGTGAAGCTCAAAATTTTTTATTGTTCGAAATATATTTGACAGTTACTAAAAAATAAAGGACAATTGATATGTCGTCGACAAAGTTATCATTTGACATGGATCTTGAATCGCTTGGCAAAAATTTCAGGGAGATCAACACGAATCTCGATCCATGTTTTAGCAATAAATGTTCAAACATGAATTATAAATCATCAAAAATCCCAATTTAATCAAACTCGACAAGAAAAACATAATCACACCAAATTTGGTCCATATTTAGTCAACTCAAGCCCAAATTAAGTCGTTAAAACAGTTTTGGAAACAGTTGATGTGTAATTAGAACGTTAAACGAATTCCAAATCTGACAAGTTGATAACTGAATTAAGCGTCTCCGTGAGATGAATCCAATAAGCCCAAGATCGTTTCATTCTAACATTATTAAGGAGCTTTAAATTTGTATAGAACGCCGTGCAATTGAGAGTGTTGAATCCCATATTTTCTTTCTGTGATAGTGTCTCGAGAGTTAGTGTAGAATGAGAGAGAGAGAAAAATAGAGTGGGTCGAGACTTTATTGTCGAGGAAACCCAGGGGCGAGTCCAAATGTGTTGCCCCCTTCGTCGGTCGTCCTTTTGTCCCTTATTTACATGAATGTATTTTGTACAATTATAAAAAATAAATGACCGATTATGAAAATCGTTCTTAATGTATTTAGTGCTCTAATTAATTATATTTATTTTATATCATATTTGTATTACAATATCAATTTTAACATGGGGTAATTACCCGACATACTTGCTTAACTTTATCTTGTGCCAGTCATTAGAGACATCCGGTCAAGTGTTAATCTTGTATGTCATGATGAAAAGTGGGTCAACGGATTATCCATGGTTGAGGGTTCTGGCATGCGCCCTAGTTTATCAGTCGGCTAACTGGTCAATCTGTTTCAACGGGTGAATCGTGACTCGTTTATCTTTTAGCTGAAGTCTTACAAGGTATGCATCTTCGTCTGTCTAATTGGTTCATCACCTCGGTCTTATAGTCGTTTTTGCAAGGTCTTTGGCAGATATTGTCGTTGCCTATATGACATATCAGACGAGACTCGTTGTCGGGATGATTTACGCCTCGCTCTTGACATATCTTATCATTGTCGAGCAGAAATACATTTTCATAGTTCTGACCAATCTTGGATTTAGAGACGCGTCTTCTAATGCTTAGCATTGAATTGTCGGTCAATTGCTTACATCTTTTTAGAATAATCTAGTTCACCTGTTTTCTAAAATTAGACACTATTTGTTATTTCAAATTATTTCACAAATTTTTTTTTTTGTTTTTAAACCCTTAGTTGAATGGTTATTTTTCTTTTTGAAAAATTTGGTTGTGACATTTTTAATTGGTATTATAGTATTAATAAAAAAAATTATTTATTAACACTTTATTTTACTTCTTATTAAATTTGGAAGGAAAGGAATGATAGAATTTTAAATAATTAATTGTTTTTAATAGATGCCTTGATTTTAAAAATTCATGAGATGATTAAATGAAAAAGTAGGAAATAAAAGTTCAGAGACAATATTCCTTCATTCTTTTCTATTCTTTTCCCGTTTTTTTCTATATATTTATAATGTTTTTAAGAAAGGAATGATAGAATTTTAAATAATTAATTGTTTTTAATAGATGCCTTGATTTTAAAAATTCATGAGATGATTAAATAGAAAAGTAGGAAATAAGAGTTCAGAGCAATATTCCTTCATTCTTTTTTATTCCCGTTTTTTTCTATTTATTTATAATGTTTTTATTGGTTAGAGTTGTGATGATCTCCCCCCCTTATTATAAT
>NW_018165143.1:441419-453418 GCF_001263595.1 Phalaenopsis equestris | reverse complement strand
TACTATAGTATATTAATATATTATTATTATTATTTTATTATATATTATAATTTATAAAATTTAATGTTTTAAATTATAATAAATTTTTTATATATAATTATTTTATATTATTTTAAATTTCAAACAATAACGATCCGAACACGAACGAACGCATTACTGTTCGTGTTTGGTTCATTTAACTAACCGAACGAAAAAAAATTTGTTTGCGTTTGTCTCGTTTACTTATCGAACGAATCGAACACGAACTTATTGACGAACCGAACACGAACTGTTCGCGAACAACGAGCTTTTTTGACAGCCCTAGATGTATGCTATTGTTCTCAGTGGTTATTTGTTGCTATTAAACTCCATATAGTCGGTGTTAAGTTACAAACATTTTTGCTTTATTATTTTGTTGTTATTTCCTTGTAAGTTGTATTTCAATTTGTCAAACTTGTAACTTATTCTTATTTCTTAATAAAGCTAGACCCGACCCTCATATTTTCAAAAGAAAAAAAAGTATGTAGCTCCCTTAATTTAGGTAGGAAAATTATGTGCCCAGCTTATGATCATAAAATAAGGATAATTACATACATAACATCATGAAACATTGTTATTTACAAAATCTAGCATTAATGAAATATTTTTGAACTATCAAATTAATGTATTTAAATACGCCGCAATCAAATTATTGGGTTGTAATTTTATCGTGAATTTTGATATTTGTGTGAGAATTTAGAAAATGAGCAGAATTTGAAAAATGAGTGATAAATGTGCTAGATTTGTAAATGGCAACGTTTTGGGTGCTATGTATCTAAACAGACCGAAATAGGAAGCAAAGCCAGCAGGGGTGGACTCGCAGGGCAGCACATGCAGGCGGCCCGAAAGAACAGAACCAAAATCAAAACCTAAATTAACGGAAGCAGCGAGAGCCGCGATTGGAGATCTCCGATTATCGCCCGCCTGTTCTTTCTGATTCTCCTTCCGTTGGATCTTGTAGGTGGAAGGGGCGGCGATGGCTCCGGTGTCGGCCCTCGCCAAGTACAAGCTGGTGTTCCTAGGCGATCAGTCTGTGGGGAAGACCAGCATCATCACTCGATTTATGTACGATAAGTTTGACAACACCTACCAGGTTGAATCCAAACTCCACCATTCATTAAATTCATGCAGTTGTTATTGATAGAAATGCTTATAGTCATGGATCGACCATTATTTGTTAATCACTCGATTTATGTACGATAAGTTTGACAACACCTATCAGGTTGAATCCAAACTCCACCATTCATGAAATTCATGCAGTTGTTATTGATAGAAATGCTTATTGTCATGGATCGACCATTATTTGTTACTAGGGTTTTGAGTTTCTAGCTGATTTCAAAACGAGATCTTTCAGTTTCTTGTTAAACTCGGCTCAGGATATTTTGAATTCTGATTTTTCTGTGAATCACGCCCAAGAAATAGAACATAAGAAAGAAGAGAGAGAAACGAAGAGAAGAGTGAAAAATAATTAACATAATGCGTCGTCTTTGATATCTTTCTGATAAAATAATCTCTCTATTTATAGGGGAGATAATACAATATAATAATATTTATCGCTGATTTAATGAGGGTTATACAAAATATTCTAGGTATTTTACACATATGAGTATATCACGCAGCCACTCTCTGGCTCTGCTAGCCGAGCTAGTATGACTTCAGCTCGGTAGGGCCAGTTTGATTGGTTAGATTGAGTTGGCGTTGCCAATCAATTGAGCTTGAGTGACTTCAGATTAGTAGAACTGATTCGATCTGTTAGACTTTGTCGATTGGTTTATCTGGTATGACTGTCAATCCTTAATCCTCGGATGAAGAGTTTTTGCCGGCAGAGCGAGACTAAACCATCTGATAGAGCACGAATCACCATAAAATGATAGGTAGTTCGTTTCTCAACGAGGAGAGTCTATAGGATGACTATAAAACTCTGCTGTATTGTTGATTTTTGATCCCTAATGAGGAGTCTCGGGGCGTTGCGGGTTGGCTTATGATATTGAGGAATTTGGTCTTTATTTGGCTAGGATCTATCGAAAGGTAGGTTGCTTCATTCGATGACTATCTCGTACTGATTAACTTGGTTGTTTATATGTATTGTTTTAGTTCAATTGGTTTAGATTCAAATTGATAGGTCTTCTTTTTGTTCTCTTGGCTTGGTTGTCCTTCGCCTTCGACTCGGACGGCTACATCTGATCGGATAAATGGGCTTTATGATTTTTTGTTGGTGGGCTTTCGTTTGTGTACTTTTCTTCATTTTGGGCCGCTAGATATCCGGATCAACGCTGTTTCATTTTCTTGTCAATATCAATTGTGAAGATTTATATACATTTTTAATGGTTCTTATTTATTTTATGTTCTTATTTATTTACATATCTAACACCTAAACTTTAATTTTTACAATACATGCACCGTATGCATGATAAGGTGTATTCTATTTTTTAAAAGTTAAAATTATGACATTTTTGATGTGATATGAAAGATTGGATGATATGAAATATAATAATTAAAGTTGAGATCTTAGATATGTAAATACATAGGAATTTGGTGGCGTGTATGCAAATGCCCCCCAAAAAAAATTATGAAATGGGGCATTTACATACATACCTCCCAATTCTTATGCATTTATATATCCAACTCCAAAACATTTCATTATACATTTATACGACCCAAATGTTTTATATCACATAAAAAATATTATCATTTTAACTTTTAAAAAGTGAAATACACATTTTCATGCGTTGTTACGATTTTATATTTGTAAAAATTGAAGTTTAGGTGTTAGATATGTAAATACATAGGAATTGAATGGTATATACATAAATATTGCTATTTTTTATGTTTAGAACTTAAGGGCATGCATTTATTGTTCATGTACGAAGGAAATATAAAACAAGAATGCAAGTTGAACGTAAATTTGGAGATATCTTTGGGTTTATTTATTTTGTCCTAAAATTCTATATAGGAATGCTGGGAATTTAGCTATTATTTGCTTAAAGATTAAATATATGAAATCGCGCTACACTACTCTATTGTTTATTAACTAATTATATAGTCATTTGTTGGCATAGAAAAATAAAACATGTTCTTGATCAAGATGATTTTGTTTTAACTTAATTTTTGGTATGGAGTTGAAAACATTATTTGAACTTTTTTAGGAACTTTTTGTGGCTTAAAATCAGTGCTCATTTCTAAATACATCGAATCTAGTCATCATAGTACAAATCTAATCAAAATTCAATATATGTTTTTTGTAAATTATAAGTGAACAAAAGTCCCCTAAGATGCTTTCTTTTTTTGCAACCTGAGTTTTTCCATAGAATTATACTCTGGCAACAGGGATATAGCTGAAAATGACAGTTCTACATCTATTTATATGATAACTATTCAATGATTTCTTTTTTTTGCAACCTGAGTTTTTCCATAGAATTATACTCTGGCACCAGGGATATAACTGAAAATGACAGTTCTACATCTATTTATATGATAACTATTCTATGAAAACTTTCGCATACTATATTTTGCTAAAATTATTTTTAATTGGTTTTTTGCTTGCACTGTCTGCTAGATTCCAAGCATGCTGTTTTTTGCTTGCACTGTCTGCTAGATTCCAAGCATTACTTTGTCAAATTACTTTGTCAAATTTATTTGAATTTTATTGCAATTTGCATCCTTTCAATCCTTTTATGATCCCCAAGTCTTTCTGTCAATGCTCATTATCTCTATTGAGGCTTACTTAGATTGCAACACCTACTTGTATTATTTACTTTTTTTATTTTTATTGCGAGACCTACTTATTTACACTTCTATTGAGGTAAATGAGTGCTCACTCTTACATTTTTTGTATCTCCTTTAGTCATATATCATGTTTGGGTTTTAGTTTGTGCCTTTGCCCATATTTATTTATGAACTTTAGGGTGAATTTTGATTGTTTGAAATTACTTTTTCCCCTACACTATGGCGGGACTGTTGAAGCTTATCCACTTGAATTTCTATAGCTTAAGATGAGTTTAGATTATTTAAAATCCCTTATGCATTGGGATTTCCATTTATGTAATCTAGTGATTCAATTTGTTGAGAAGAAGTCTAAAAAATTTATCATTGATTGATAATGTTCTTTTTTTAACAATTTTTGAATTTTTGATGAAGCGTACACCATATAGCTCCAAATTTCTTCATATTCCTGATTTAGAAAAATTATTTTAAGACTTTTAAATCATAGAATATTCAATTTGAGAAATATTTGTTAAGTATAGTAGCATATTTTGCACCATGCATTGGATTCTCTTTCAAATTTAGTACTACTACGTGATGTTTAATAATCTATTACTTGTTTGTTTAGATACAAGTAGTCCTGTAAATCAATCAATGCACTCGATGAATAACTTGAACTCGACTCGATTAAGACTCGATCATGCTCGTTCAAATTAGTAAATAAACAAGCTTGAATAAATTTTAAAATTTCAAAGGTTAAACAAACTAGACACGAACATAATCGAATTTGTTCGTTTATGTTCACAAACAAACTCGTTTGTTGTTCAACAAGTAACTTGTTAAATACTCGATATTAAACTCTATAATAACTCGTATTATATAAATGATATATTATTTATATAAAATTTAATTAATTAGAATTTATTTAATTATAGACTTAATGGTAATATATTGTTATATCAATAATATTTTTAATTTAATTAATAATTATATATTTTTTTATTAATAAGTGAATGGTAATTTAGAATGAGATATTTACATTTAAAGAGAGTGACAAAAGATTTTTTTTGTGGAGTTTTCATAACCTCGAAAGTAATAAGTTTATGTTTTATGACTATCACATTGCAATTACCAACAACATTATTGCTATTATTTTTTTATTAATATGATTTAGTAAATGATCATCCATATAACTTTTATGTTCAATTTAGTTCTTTCACTTACAAAATTTGAATTATTATTGTCCTATCAATAATAATTTTGTAGTTAATTAGTAAAGTTCAAAGATTATAGAGTTCACGATCTATAAATTAGTAGTTGTGATTAGAATTGCAAAATGATTTATTAAAATTTTTTATATGAAAATCAATATTACCGTTTGAATTTTTAGCTCGTTTAAATACTTGTTCACTTATCATAAACAAATCAAGTTCAACCATTGATAAAGTTAAACAAATCAAAACAATTTATGAAAGCTCGACACAAGCTCAAGCTGAACATAAACAACATATAATTATACTAAGCCAATTCTGAACAATGTTGTACTCGGCTCGGTTCGGCTCGGCTCGATTACAACCCTTGATATAAGTGAATTAGAAAGTGTCTTTTGCCCTCAAAAAGTGATATATAATATTTCAAGCTTCCTGACATCGGCCTCTTACGCATGGAATTCACTCATAAGTGGAATTTCGATTCAGCTCATTTAGGCACATGCACATAAATACATACACCTATAATAAAATCTATTGGAGAGTATTTTATCTCTCCGAGAAGTATTAAATTCTTTCAACATTATCAACATTCAGAAGGCATGTTTAGCATGTTAAATTGTTTTAGTAGCACTTGCATGCATACATGGATATATGTTTTGTAGCATTTAATTCTTTTTGTGATTTAACTTTTGTATTCATCACTTTTTATATATTGATTTCTTCAAGTTATTTTGGATTTTTTTAGTCAGCACTATATTTTATATATGAATTAACAGGCTACTATAGGGATTGATTTTCTTTCGAAGACGATGTATTTGGAAGATCGAACTGTTCGGCTGCAGCTTTGGTGAGTTTATAATATTGTCACACCTTTCTTCAATAATTCCACTCTCTTTTCTTGCTCCTCTTCTTTAGTAACTCTTATGAACTAGAGAAATAGATGGATCCAAATTTAAGTTACCACCATTGAACTCAAGTTTTCCTCCGAGTAGCACAAATGATGCATTTCTTTCCCTTGCTAATGATATGCTAGGTATTTTGGTAATTTATTGGTTAGATTTGCAATGACCTTGTTGGGCTTTTTTTTATTTCATGTATCGCATAAGTTTTAATTGCATTTACAGTGTTTCAACCAAAATAACCTTTTCTTTGTGTAGCAATTAAAACATATTTTATCACACTAGTAGTTTCCTATCCCATGCTAAGATTGATTTTTAAAGGAGTTAAAATGTTATAAAGAGGATGGTAAGCAAGGCCAATAATGATTTATTTATTAAACTTGGTATTAAGGAATGAGAGAAAGAGTTTAATATAAAATAGCCATGGCGTAAGAGATACAGAAACGTTAATCACACTGGGTGCATTATGATAGTGCAATTTTAGTTGAAGATAAATACATATAAAAAACTATAATTGCTACCTTGAAAAAAATAAGTAGGGGTGTTTGATCTATAATCATCTTCTTAGTATTGTAACACAAGGATAAAATGAAATGCAGAATGGTTAGAAAATGTTATATTTGTTTTTTCGAGAGGAGCTGAAATGAATTCTGAATCATATTAAGGCCTCCTTAATTGAGTTTCTTGCTGTTGATGGCAAGTTCTCTGTTCTTAGCCCCTCTTTCAAAAACAAGCCAAATTTCTTTTTTCCCTTTTAGATGACTAAGATATTTAATTTCCTTACCAAATTTATTCATTTTAATTATGTATTTGATATTTTTGTTTTTGTTTTGAAAGTTGATTAAGGGTTTAGCCTATTAACATGACCAAAAAAGGAGGGAGGGGGTGAAATGGTTGTAAAATATTTAGAAATAAATATAAATTATTATATATATCAATAATATGACATACCAAAATTTTGAAGTCGTGTGCATGATTATTACTATAGCGGCTCTCAAATACATGTAATGCATAAATATTTTAAGAATAAATCAAATTAAAATTTCAATCTTATTTCCATTGGAGATTAAACTAAGCCTTGATAACTGATTATACTCAAGTCCCTTTATGATATCATAATTAACAACTCTACTCAACTAGATACTTCCAAAATATTTTAAACTATTTTTAAATGCTCAACACATGAGTTTGTTTATATTTTAGATGCGTTGAGAAAGTTTTTTGCTTATAAGTTGATATGATTGATAGTCATATCTTTTGTTCTTGAGAGTGTAAGTAAGCTTTTCATTTGGATTTAATTTGTTTCCAAATTAGGAGGCAAAATGTATGCAATTGCCTTTTTCTTAGCTCATGAATGGAACCTTTGTCTTCACCATGACACAACCTCTGTCTTCAATTGGTTATATGGACTCTTCAATCCAACACATAGCCTTCTCATAAGCGATTACAACCAACCTATGTGAGCTTCAGCTAAGTCTTACGTAGGAGGATTTGCGCCTAGCATACATATAAATTATAAAGTAAGCACTATTACCCAAAATGAATTAGTAATTACCCTTGTCAAATTTTGTTGTTTAGAGAATGATATATTTTGAAGCATATTAATTTCAATAAAAACTCTTTCTGTGAGTGCAATGCAAAGACTAATAGGCCTAGCAAGACCTACCCTTGTAAAAGTATGAAAAATCAATAAATCTTAAATGAACCCAGCCTAATTGAAGCCTTTTTGAAACATAAGCCCTTGAGGGAATAGTGGCAAGATGAAGGTGCTGGAGCTGTTTCAAATTCAAAGCTTATGCAATTCTAGAGAATTGTGTATGCTTGAATAAAGGGCGCTATTATACTTTGTCTTCGAATGGGCCATTATTAAAATGAATAAATTTGGCAAGGAAAAAAAAGTAAAGCAATCAAATGGTTTTGAATAAAAAATGTATGTACTGGCATTTTAATTTGAAAATCATACCAATAATATGTTTTCATCCTTAGTTGATTAATTACCATATATTCAATATGTTTCTTGGCGAAATTGATGGTGTAAGGAATTTCAGGAACATGTCTATTAAATTTTTTTATATTTTGCGGAAGCCTAGGAGTGAGGATGACTTGTCTATGCAAATTTGTCTAGTACCAAATTAAGATGAAATATAAAATTCGTGAATCTATTTATGTTATGTTTATAATTTTTTTTTATATATAAATTTCAAAATTTATTTTGAGCAACTGAATGAGCTACATTAAGCATATGACACAAAATATATGCTATGTTACGCTAATCTTTTGGATAAGTCTTTTAGTTTGTTCAACTTCTATCAAATTTGAATCTTCATTACGGATGTTTGACATGGGATACACAAGAAAGCTTGCGATAATTTTTTTTTTTTTGTTAAAAATTATTATCATAAAAAATTGAATCATAAAACTATAACTCCGAACTGAAAGTTTAGCAACCAAAAGAAATTCATATTATTGCGTTTGACTATTTTTTTTCTTATTTTTAACAAATAACAAGAAACGATAATGTAAACATAGAAGCTGAATGAGTGGATATGAGTGTACAAAATATGAAAGTACTCACAAAAGCAAGCATCACACTTAATTGAAAAGGTTAATTCCTAAAGAAGAGAGATTTTCACATTCAAAGTGGTAGTGATGTGATGGACATCCAAAATTTACAGTGTACAAATTTTCTAAAAAATTATTTGAAAACTAAAAAAAATACTGAAATCTAATACAAAAGAAAAGTTTGTGTTATTATATTAAAAATCATGATTATAAAATTCTAAATCAGAAAGTCTAACTTCTAATTGAAGTTTAGCAACCAAAATAATTTAAGATTAAAAAGTAGAAGACCTAGGGGAGGGAATAGAAGTGCAAAATAGGAAAAGAAGTCATCATAAAAGCAATTATTACACTTGATGAAATTGTTTAATTCGATGAAGGATGATTTACACATCTGAAGGGAAATTTTACTTAACATAGAATCATATTTTCACATGCACTAAACTTAAATTTATTGTTATAAAATGAATTTAGATTACACAGGAAGAAGAAAATTTTTGGAAGGAGCCTCAATAGAGCTAAACTTCTAAACAAAAAAAAACTTGCAAGGATGCCACATAAACGAGCAAATACTTGAAATAATCCTCCAATTATTAATAAGTGGCTAATTTAGTTCCAAAGTTTAATGGCACTTCAATCTAGTCCAAAACTATTGAAAATTTGACCCAATTAGTCCCTAGACTGAATTTCATGATTAAGCTTAACACCAATCAGTTAACTTTGAGGATATTTTTAGAATAATAATTTTAAATGAAATATGATTTTTTTCTTTCTCTATTTTCATGTGTAATAAATTATTTTGGCATTTAATTAAGGAGGTATAAATCATATTTTCATGTAAAATTATTTTTCTCTCTCTTCCTTGATTAAAAATATTTTTGTAATATATTAATGAGTGAAAAGTCATATGCACCAAATTATTTTCATATCTTTCTCTATCTTCAAGCAAAAATATTTCTATCTTTAATGATTAATTTATTTACTTTAGTCATTTTAATATAGGACTCTAATTATAATTATTTTTTTGGATTAAATTTTCCCCTTTAACATCATGCCCTTTTATTTTTGTATTCATTGTCTAAAACGAAATGCTATTTACTGAAAGGAAAAAAGATTTATGGAAAGAAGATCAATTGAATATGTACTATAAAAATTGTCTTTGATAAAATTTTTTAATTTGTAACATTGTCATTGCATTGAATGCATATTATCAAACCCAAAACATTTTTGTCATCGAGTGCAAAGCTACAAAAATGCAAAAATCTCACTACGCATGTTTTTTTCATAGTTTCCTTCGAAACATAAAAATCAAAGCTTACACAAAAAAAACTCTAAAGCTAATTTGATAGTTTATGATATCCTCCAAGTATCATTAAGTTTACATTTCTTTCTCTTGAAAGTGTGGGCTTGTAACAAACAAAATGTCACGTTAGTAATCGATGTATTGCACAATTTTTTTTTTAATTTTTTTTGGGATAATTACATACATAGCACCCAAAAAATAGTTATTTACAAACTCTAGCACCCAGACAATATTTTTGAACTACCGAAACAATGTATTTACGCGTGCCACGATCAAACTATTGAGAATTTGATAAAAATGAAAAAATACTGCATACAGGCGTGTCATAATCAAACTATTGAGAATTTGATAAAAAATGAAAAAATATTAAAAATGAAAAAATACGGGTTGGGATTTTATTGTGGATTTGATATTTGAGTGAGACTTTGAAAAATGGATGAGTTGTAAATAGCAATGTTTCAGGTGCTATGTATGTAATTGCCCCAATTTTATTTGTTGCTTATTAATAGTCTTTTATTAGACTATTCTTATGTGGACACATCTAATGTTAATGCTGTTTATGAGCTTTGATATTAATCAAGATCTCTTAATTGAAAAAAAACTCTCATTTATCATTCTCATCATCATCATCATCATCATCATCATAACAATTCATTCTCATTTATCATTCTCATCATCATCATCATCATCATAACAATTCATCTTGTTTACTTTTATGCCTTTATTACTTTCCTCGATATTTCGTAGTTTAATACCAATCATTTCATGCAAATTTCCAAAAAATTATGAGAAGTTGGTATCGTTAAGCTACATAGAGTAAACTTTATGTACTTCATTTTTTCTATTGGGTTCATCTCATTATGATTCTCGTATGCTCGGTTAAAAAATCATTAAATATAATAATTCAACATAATATAAAAAGCGCCACAACATAATATAAAAAAATTTACAACAAATAAACTTACCATCTTAAGATTTTCAATTTGAAAGTGAGACTTTTTTTTTCTTTGGATGGTCTTTAATGGTCTCCCTTATATCAAACTATAGTGTTAATCTCGCAATATTTATATGTTAAATTGAAAAAAATGTTGAAATAACTCACACCTGAACCCGACTTCGATGAACCAAGATGGTTGTCGATTTCTTTGTTAGCCATTTTTGTTGTTGACCACCATGTCTTGCCCACACACAGAAATGGCTTACATACACTAATACCCTAGACTCACTCTAGTTTGGTTGCACAAAAAAATGTTGATGTTTAGTCTCTCTCCTGCTCTCTTGCAAGATATGTGGTTGTTTAGTGCTAGGGCGTGAGCGGGATTTAAGTAGGAGTTATGTCTTGCCAAATAGCAATAATGACAACTTTAAATCCTACAAAAAATTAAATCCTGTTTCTCTTCCATTTTTTCTTAAATCTGATTAAAAACCAAAACATTGAGGGGTTTGAGGGAAATACAAGGTTACTTGCTTCTCAAACAAAATCCTCTTCTCCTTTGCATGTTGATTGTCATGACTATGCATGCTTTTGGGGCTTCGACTGCTATTTCTCCTAGTCGAATTGACGTTGGTCGAAGTAGAGCCTTTTCAAGGTTTCTTTAGGTTGAAGCCAAGGTTGCGGGTGAACTTACGAAGCAGTGAAGATCCTTGGTCACAACAAAGTAGCCAAGGTCACTGGTGCAAGTGAAAAAGTTGCGAAGGTTCAAGTGGCCGAAGTGACGAGCAACAAGGTCGTAATAGTTTTCATAAATTATAAAATTTTAATGTGGCCAAATTGTCCTCAATAAGCGAAGCATCTTCGTTAAATTAACTGGATCAACATAGGCACTATGTTACTAACTCATATTAATTTCATTAGTCAGATAAATTGGAGCATTATGAAATTTCATGAATAAATTGACCATTTGTTAATAGTCGAAGGACTATTTTGGACTTGTGCTCTCGTAAGAACTCGCAAATAAAAAACATTGCTAAAGAAGGAAAAAAATGCCTCCCTAACCGTCATCTTGACATATAAATAAAGCTCGAAGAGTACAACGACAACAACAACAAAGCCTTAATCCCACTACGTGGGGTCGGCTACATGAATCATTTTTCTCTATTGCATCCTATTTAGTGTCATATTTTCATTTAGTTCTAGTAAATTAAGATCATTTTTTATACAATAAGCTCAAGTCTTTCTAGGTATACCTCAGCCTTTCTTAACATAAGTCGAATCTAAATCATCTGCTCTCCTAATCGGGTCATCAGATGGTTGACGTTTAATGTGACCAAACCATCTAAGACGAATCTAAGACGACTTTCTCTAAT
>NW_018165143.1:428969-441372 GCF_001263595.1 Phalaenopsis equestris | reverse complement strand
TATATTCATTTTGCATTTTGTTTGCATTTTGTCTCTAAGTCTAAAGGCACTCATCCACCTAATCATTCTCATCTCAGCAACACTTAACTTATTATTATGTTCTTATGCTTCTCTTTTAAAGGCTAACATTCTACGCCATTGAGCATTGCAGGTCTCACTACCGTCTTATAAAATTTTTATTGTAATTTGTGTGGTACTTTTCTATCACACAAAAGGCCCGAAGCATTCATCCACTTCAACCAACCAACTTGAATTCTACTATTAACATCCCAATCTATATCATCATCGCTTTGAACAACAAAACCAAGATATCTAAATCGTTCACACATTTTAATAATTTGATCACCCAAAGTCGTACTTCTGTCACTAGAGCTACTACTACTAAAATTACATTCCATGTATTCAATTTCAGTTCTACTTAAATGAAGT
Organism: Phalaenopsis equestris; assembly: GCF_001263595.1. Taxonomy (NCBI): domain Eukaryota; kingdom Viridiplantae; phylum Streptophyta; class Magnoliopsida; order Asparagales; family Orchidaceae; genus Phalaenopsis; species Phalaenopsis equestris. The sequence continues at coordinate 440,943 of NW_018165143.1, read as the reverse complement.
CCTTTAGACTTCAATGTAGATCGACTCCAAAGTTGACCTCCATAATTCTAGTTTTTCCTGAGCTTTTTCTCTCGCCTTATCCACAAGAAGGATATCATCAGCGGAAAACATACACCAAGGTACACCCTCCTGTAACTGTCCAGTAAGAGCAATGAAATAAAGAAAATTGCCGTGTTCATTTACTAATTATGACTTCTAATTTTTAAATGAATAACCTTTTCAAATTTGAGATTCACCACTCAAGTTTTCAAGAACACGTACTGCTAATATATCTTCCACAAGAATTTCAAACTAAAGTTGCAAAAGAGAGCCAGACGTTTTCTCCGATCTATGTAAATATACCATTTAATTATAAAAAAAAGAAATTATATTTTATCAATTGTTCCTTTGATGATTTATATGCATGTTGAATTCATTTACCAGTACACACTAAGACATAAAGTGTTTTCAAGGAAATTGAACTCCTAAAATCATTTAGCACACTAGTATTAAATGTTGATTCAGATGCAACAATTGTGATTTGAACTGTAAATATATCCTTTGGCGTCTTAGAAAGAGTTTTTTAGTTCACTCTTGTGCATCCGCGAGTTTAGTAAACCAAGAAACTCTCAAATCTCCCAAATATTTCCACACTTCAATTGGGATATCATCAGGTCCTACAGACTTTCCACCCTTGGTTTTCTTTAAAGCCTCATCAACTTCTTTTTACTAATCCCACGGAAAAAATGAAACGTTTTATTATTATTCACGATATTAAGATCACTAAAGTTAATCATATTTTTCAGAAACTTCATTAAAAAGTTTATCAATGTAACTCACCCACCTATGTTGAATATCTTTTTATAGGAAAAACACTTTTTGATTTTCATCTTTAATACACTTTACTTGAGTTAAGTCTTTACTTTTCTTTTCTCTTTGTTTGGCTAGTTTATACATATATTTTTCACCCTCCTTAGTATATAATATATTATAAAGATCATTAAAAGCAAAATTTTTAGCCTCACAGAATGTTCTTTTAGACTCCCACCTATGTTAAATTTTTACTCGAAGTGCATAACTAAAAATTCTCACTAAACTAAATTTAAAAATTAAGTTCAAGTTTCAAAAACTAAAATTGAACTTTAAATTTAAAACTTTTGACACCTCAAACTCAAATTTATAGTCTCGATGCAATTTTTTTAAATTTACGGCAATCATAGACTTTGTGAACATAGTTATATTATAAAATTATTAATGCTATCTCGGATCTAGGATGGGCTGGTTGGGATATAAAGTCTTATGGAAGCACATATATTAGGTATATTTTCATGCTCATTTGTTTCATTCACCTGCACTAGAAATATATGTTATGTTTTGAATTTCTAAATAGGATATTTTATTTGATGAGTCTAATAATTTTTTTAAAATATTTAAGTATAAAGACATATTAAATGTGATGATTGTCTTGAAAAATTACCTAAGTTTTAAAAATACTCAATAGAGATGGACGCCTGTGAGAAACATTTGCTCTTTATCTTCTTCTTCATCATCATCAACCTTGCCCTAATGAATCTTCTTTCTCTATTCACCCATTTGAGTGCTGCAGCCGGAGTTAAATCTAATTAGATCTATTTCTTGCAAACCTTTTTGCACAGCTTCTAACAATGTTACTTTTGTCCATTCCTCTTCCTTTCTAGTATTTGAACACGAATATATCTATCCATTTTATGGGTATTTTGTACTCCTTCAATTAGATGATAAGGCTTATTAACAAACCATTGAATTAATTTTATGCTTACCAAAATTAATTGTCTGGATCTGGGAAATAGTTCTCTTGCTGCCCCGTCTGGAGTAATTTGATGAACATTGTTATTAATGGATTTAAAGTTTTTGTTCCCCTTAATAATTACTTTTAATTTATCTACAGGGATACTGCAGGGCAGGAGAGGTTCAGGAGTCTCATTCCTAGCTATATTCGTGACTCCTCTGTCGCGGTCATTGTGTATGACGTTGCGAGTATGTTTATTACTAAACATTAATATTATGCATATAGAATAGTTGTTCTATGGCTTTAAGAAGTTTATACGTGGACAAAATTCTCAACTTATAAGTATATATTTTGCATTTAAGCGGCTTTTATTAATTTTGAGCTTCTTGGATGTTTACCTTGCCAATAATTTATAGTTTTAAAGTGCTTCATTTTTTGTTATGTAGGTCGTCAATCTTTCCTGAACACAGCAAAGTGGATAGATGAGGTCCGCACGGAGAGGGGCAGTGATGTTATTATTGTTCTTGTTGGGAACAAAACCGATCTTGTTGATAAAAGGTAATCAACTTTAGTATGCTGTTTTTGCAAAATGATAAAGTTATTAAGCCAAATCTATAAAGAATTAAGGCTTACAAGAGAGGCGCAGAGTTTTTAATTTTTGAACAAAGCATGATTCATGGCACAAGTTAGGTACATAATTTAACCAGAAGATTTCTCATTAATTTTTAAGAAAATTATCTTATTTCTAAAAAGTTATCATTGGAATCTTGAAAGTCTTCTTGAATATGACAATGATCCAAGCTTTATGCCTTCAACAGCACATGGACATGACATTGGCAGGACTGTAGAAAATTCCCTAGATGAAATAAGTACATGAAGGGATGGAGAAGGGTTTAGTGAGACGCAGCTCTAGATAAATGTAATTGGCACAACATTGTATGGTTAGACCATGTGATTATTTCTAGGGTATTTTGTGGAGTGAATGTTAAATGCATGGGTAATTATGTTGTTTTTATTATGGAAATTTTTTTGCTATAATTGTGTTAGCTTTTTGATATTTTATACGGGACAATTAGGTTCTTTATTTATTTCAAAACAAAACAATCTAAGGGTAACTTTCTAACAAAGTATTGTTAGCTTGCTCATTAGAATTTTTAAGGTGAGAAAAGAGGCATTTATCCTAAATTTGAATATACCAACTACTAAACCAACCAAAAAATAATTTTTTGATTTCTGAATAATAGCTCGATAACTGTTATTTCCAAACAAACATTCAACTACTTTACTAGCAACAATTTTAAATAACTCTCTAAAGCCACTTCAGAACCAATTTTAACAATAGTTGCAACTGTGGCATTTTAAGGGTTTTGGTAGGTATGGCTGTAGAATTGTCTATGTAGCTGAGAGAACATGAATTTGGGCTTGCATTGTAAATGAATCGTGAGTTATGTATTTTATGCTGAAAGCTGGGGATCTAGGATTGTGTGTAGATTGCACATCTTAAAATTTGTGCGGGGAAGGAGGGTACATATGGTTTGCGATTGGATGCTACTAAGAACAATAGTAGACTTAGGATTTTATTTTTTTGGTTGATGGGAGTGTGGATTTATATAATATAAAGACTTGTAAAGGTTTTTGAAAAATTATTAGTTAGTGACTTTCTTAGACTCGCCCTTGTGGAGAAAGTCCATACATGCTTTGAGAAGAACTTGATATAGGGAGTGTCATCATGAAAAGAGGAGAGGGTTCTTAATGTGAGCTTAAGGCACTCTGATTTGTAGTAAGAGGAAGTGATTAGCTTGCAAATATAAGTCTTATGGATTTTTTTTTGTCTCCTTCATGATGATATAAAGATTGATGGAATCATACATCACTTCCTTGTGCTTTTCCACAATTTTACTTTTATTTCTTTAATCAATGTGCATCAATAGCATTAGGGAGTGGATTTAGATCTTCTTAAGTCGGACCAATCAAATAAAGTTAAGATTTGGGTTTGTATTGTACAACGCGGGATTTTCTATACTATGGATGACTATGGAGAAGGAAGTTGCTTTAGTCATTAGTTAAAGTTTGGAGCCCATCTTCAACTAGGATCAATAGTGTAGATGAAGACAAGAAGAATAATAGGCAATTGTTTTATGTGGGAACAATTTAGCTTTAATTTTAAATTGACGGCGAGTGCCAAGGTAGATGAAGAAAAAGATCGATTGGAGGATGGCCTTTGCGGCTAGATTTTTAAGTTTTGAGACTATCAAATAAGTTGTCAAGCCATTTGTTCAAGATACGAACTATTTAGCTTTGATCCTAAGTTGTGACAAGTGGTGAGGATGATGATACGGAAGATTGATTGGAGGGAGAAAGGACTTGAGGCTAATTTTTTTAAGCTTTGAGTGAGTTAAATAGATTATGGAGCCACCTGTTTTAGATGAGCACTATTTTGCTTTGGCTCTAAATTAATGAGGTCGACAAAGGAAAAGATTAATTATAGGGAGGATGTGCTTGTAACTTGATTTTTAACTTTAGAGAGATTCAAATAAATTCTCAAGTCATTGGAAAATGAGGTTGTAGTTGCCAGAGAGAGCAATGGGTCTACTTGCTGTGTTGGAGAGCGAGAACTTGATATTGTGATAAAGCTTAATTGAGTGGAGAGGCTTGAGCTTGCGGGCTATTTTATGTATTTATTCATGGAGAATATATTGAATTTGAGAATTAAAAATCTATATGAAATTGATGGATGGCAGGATAATATAAATTATAAATTGGGTTTTATTTATTTATTTTTTATTATTGGGAAGAGAAGATTCCAAAGTGGGGGAAGAACATATAGAGATGAGGAGGTGGTTGATAAAGTTTGATAAATGAATATCTCATAAGAAGGTAGTCATGAGGTAAGAATAAAATATAATAAAATCTTAGGTGGAGGAATCAATACTTCAATGTTAATTTAAACAAAAAACAATTACCAAACTTTTGGCACATGTGAACTCATTTTTGTAACATATGTAAGAACATAGGTGATTTCCTAGGAACATTTCTTTTGCCAAACTAAACGTTGTATTTTTTTCCTTAAATATTTGTTTGTTTAGAGTGAATAATATACATGAAAAAATAAAAAGATAAATATTATTGGGGTTTATAATTATTATGAGGAATCTTGAAGACTTGCGAAGACAATAACGAGCAAAGAAAACTCGTAGTTTTTTATTAATTTTATTATTGATCAATTCCCAAAGGAGGGGTAAAGAAATTATATATAATGGTCAATTCTAAGAGAATAGATTCAGTGAACTTGGGAAAGTTAGATGCCTTATAAAGGGAGATGAAAGAATATCTTGAAAATTTGTTAGTGAAAATTTTATGCAAGAAAAATTTTCAGTATGACTTAATGATCATAACCTTTAAGTATTAACTGAAGTAGATGCTCAAAGATAAAGATTAAGTGAAAAATGAGGTATTACTTGACATTTGAGAAGTTGTGAGTTTGTAGTTTGCCACAATTTTTTTCACTAAAATTTTAATGTATAAGGGGGCGCTTGGTTTGTTGAAAAAGAAATGTAGTTTAATTGAAATGTAGTGTATTTGAAATATGTTGAAGTTAATTGGTTCAATATAAAGTAAATATAGGAGTTTATATATATTTTTTTGTTTAGCTTGATGAAAAATGAAATAAGTGTAAAACACAATTGGTGGTGCTGGTGACGGTCGCCAGATGGCAGACGTCGGTAGGCTAGTGAAAGTGGCAGACATTAGTGGAGGGCCTTGACTAGTGGTGGTTTCCAATTGGTAGTAGGTGGTGGCAAGTGACGGTGGTGAGTGGTGGTTGGTGATAGGTGGTGAGCTATGTCAGAGGCGGGCGGTGGGCAGCGAGTTATAGTTTAAAGTTTTTTTTGAAATCACCCAAATCTAATGATTTCGGAATACACTGTTTTTAAATTATAGGGTGAATTCCAAATTCACCAAAATTTTACACTTCACACCATTTCCATCCAAGCGAAAGCTGAAATTTTAGAAACGCCTACATTTTGTTTACTTAACACCATAATGCAACAAACTAAGCAGCCCCTAAGAAATTCCCAAAAGATTGAAGAAGTATTTTGATAGTAATATTTAAATCAAAAAAAGATTTTGAAGATTATAGTAATCAATGGACTTGCGACTCATATTAGGAAGATGTAGGAGAAGATGATATAACATATGTTTAGAAAACCACACCAATATCAAATGTTCAGTTTGGCTTAATGTTAAGTGAAGCTCTTATTGCTGTAGTTTTTGTGAGAAAATAGTTTATGAAATGAATTGGAAATATTTGAAGTATTATTAATGGTTTTAATTGACATTGAAAATGCATATGGTCAATTATCATGAGGAGCTAATTTGAAGCACCATAATTAAAAAAAAAAAATAGAAAGTTATGTTGAGCTTGTTAAGATATGTATGCTGAAACATTAATTAGCATTTTTAAGTGATCAAAGAGTTCCAAATCAGAGCAAGAATATATCAAAGCTGTCAAATTCAAAATGAATTAGCATGGTTTATGCGATTTGTGAATAGTATGGTTTTGATCTGCTATACCTTTATTAATAATGAGTGAAATTTTAGAACAACTATTTAAATGCTTATAAGGAACTAATGATTAATAGAACAAAAATTGATTGCATATGCAACTTTCATTGGCATATTATTAATTTACTAAGTGTTATGTAGGTGTGGTGGATTTTAGTATTTATTGAATCAGTTGTACAAAAGAATATGAATATAGATTAGGACTTAACTTTTATATTATGTCTGTGGTTAAAATAGATAAACATCTTAAGAATACTATGCAATAAGAAAGTATAATAGAGATTTAACTGAAAATTTTCTACTTGTGATTAGATTGTTTATCTTGCACGGTTTTGAGTGTTGATTGATAAAATAGTTTTAATTGAGTTTAGTAGAAATGACAAGACTAAAATGCATGTGTGGCAAAATTTTGAAGGATATATTGAGAATGGATTATATAAGAGTGGCTTGTTAGAGAAAGGGGTTGTTTATGTGAAAGTACTAACTAGGACTAATACAATAACAGAGGAAGTAATAACATAAAGATAAGGTCGAATAAAACTATAAAAGATACCAAGATTTATCCAGTTGGATGAAAAAAAATACTATGTCTGTACGAATGGATCAGATAATGGAATTAAATTTTTATTAATCACATGTGTACACAGAGATTTATTCTATTAATCATTAGTAAAATTTCTATCATGTGATTAATAGAAATTGCATATGCATATGCAACTTTCACATGTCTGTACGAATGGATCAGATAATGTATTAATCACATGATAGAAATTTTACACAGAGATTTGTGCAAAATGAATTATACACCACAAGAATTACTGAATAGAAATGAATACTAAAATGGGGATTTTTAAAGCTTATCCTAATTAGTTGGCTTATGACTAACGTCGATATTAATGATGGTGATATGTAGTTATTATAAGAAGAAAAGTTATAATTTATTTTTGAATTTGGATTAAAACGTAAAAAATAAGTCATGTATTTGTATGGATGAGCTATTTTATAAGGGAATGCATGCCAATTGGTGTTGATTAGGGGTATGCTATAAAAAACTGGGCTTTTGATTTTTTTTTTTTGGTTTTTATATTTCATATGCATGTATGATGTATTGGTTGTCTTGGATGGAGTTTCTCCGGCCATTTCTTTTCTAGTGGCTTCTTTGCTACGAAGGTAGAAATCACAATGATTCTTGTGGATATCATTATGAGATAGTGATAGATAGGGGGGTGGTTTGATGTTTTAGGCGGTAGTTTTTTTTTTAATTATATTAGATCTAGGGTGGTTTGATGTTTTAGGCGGTAGTTTTTTTTTTTTAATTATATTAGATCTATTAAGTATTGTGATAAAAAAATTCTAAACATTAATACGCTTTTTAATTTAGTGGTTGGTGTTTTGTTAGAAACTCTGAAGGTAAGCAATGCTAATATTAGAACACTCTTTGGATGTGTGTTTTTTAGGAGTTGCGGCATTATGAGGCGAATTAAGCCAAAGCGAACAATATCTCAATGAATGTGAGTTTGAGCTTTAAGAATGGTATCAGAGTAATACAAAGGTCAGAAGAGTAAACTAAATATCATATGGAAAACAGTGCCATGCCATGGAAATCATTTATTTAACTTATTTTGGTCAAAGTGTTACATTATAGGAGTCACCTTTTAAATTCTTACGAGTTACTTCTAGAAAGTCTGTATACATTGATGCCAACTCCTTTGAAGTGGGGGGTGTGAAAATTCGAGGCATGTAAGAAATAACCTTGGCAAAATTAAAATTTGATTGTAGATGCAAATATTCATCTCCTGTTTGAATTAATCCCCTTGATCTTGCACTGACACCTCAAAGTTTTGGAAGACCATCCCGTTGTTCTAGTATGAGTGACTCCTAATGCAGAGTGACAATAGGAGAGAAGAAACTGGATCTAACAGTAAAGAGGGAGGAGATAAGGTAAGAAAGGAGTTTTTAATTCAACTAGTTTATAATTTACTAATTTATTCCACAATACATGCCAAAAGCCTTTACTTGTAAAAATATTTTTTCAAATAAAAGACCCACATATAAAGATTACATGCTTGACTTTGAATTTAGTTTTGCACGAATTAAATGTAATCTTAAATAATTTAAATTCAGACATACAATTTTCAAAACTACATGTCTGATTAAATAAATATAAAATCCTAATTTAAATAAAATAAATCATAAAAAACCTAAATGTAATTTCTTTTGCTGTATCAATTAATTTGAAAAATATAAAGTGTTGCATTTAAGAGAAGCGAGAGAGCAGAACTTTTTTTTTTTTTTTGGGAAAAGAGCAACGGTGGCTCCCTACGCGTTAATAATTAAAAAGAAGGTACAAGGTTTGGAGAAGGTACAAGGTTAGGGAGGGGAAGAGGGTCCCCATCTAGAAAACACAAAAAAATACATTTGACTCACCCTTAGGGGCCCCTCTTCCCCGAGTACAACTCACGCAAAAAAATTGTCTACAAAATACAGGTATACCGAGAAAATAAAAATCAGAAAAAAAGAAACCAAAATAAAAATGGTAATCCTGTGTGCTTGTATAATTTGAAAGTATTTGAAAGAAGACCAAAGAGAAAAAGTCATGTACAGGAGGCGTCCTCTGTGCCGCGTCTAAGAGCAAGGACTCCATCCCAGCCTGTGTCTTCAAAAAAGAGATCCTCCTGTAATACATGATAAAACCAGCAAAGCCAAACAAAAATTGGTAAACCAAAAAGAGAAAAATCAGCAAAGTCCAGCCTAATCGAAACAGTTGAAGACCAAAGAGAAAAAGTCATGTACAGGAGGCGTCCTCTGTGTCGCGTCTAAGAGCAAAGACTCCATCCTAGCCTATGTCTTCAAAAAAGAGATCCTCTTGTAATACATGATAAAACCAGCAAAGTCAAACAAAAATCGGTAAACCAAAAAGAGAAAAATCAGCAAAGTCCAGCCTAAACGAAATAGTTGAAGGCCAAAACACATAAAACTTAGAACCGAATGTAGGGGAGATTTAAGGTATCTAAGGTATCTCCAATGATAAGTCTCGCAGTAGTCTCCGAAGAGGGGCAGTGGGATGTGTGCCAACGTAACAAATCTCCCCTGCATTTTTGGCAAGCCAATCCGCAGGGGAGTTGCCCTCTCTATGAATACTTCCATTTACAGCTATAAGGGCCATAATTCTTTTAAAAATACCAATTAAATCCCGAAGAGGAGAAGTAGTACCAACCAAAATATCATAAAGCATTTTTGAATCCATCTCCACCTCTAGCTTATGAAAATTGAAGATGTTGGCCACCACTAAAGCCAAAAAAACTCCCCAATATTCAACAGCCAAAGAAGTTTCGACAATAACAGGGGAAGCGAAAAGAAAAGGCATTTCCCCTCCAAATTTCTGAACAAACCCCCAACCGCAGCATAGTTAGCATGCCAACAACCATCAACATTTAATTTCACATAATTAGCATGCGGGGGAGCCCACAAAATAAGCCGAGGGACCTTAGTGATTTTAACCACGGAGGAGCTGGCTCTTAAAGCTTTATTATAATAGGCAGTCACATATGCAGCAACCATAGTAATAGAGGGGGGAGAGGTGTGATATTTAAAACTATTTCTGGAGTTCCACATGAACCACAAAACCAATAAAGGGAGGGGAAACCTCCCCCTACAGGCATCAAAATCCTTCCATTGTCATAAATATCTAGTTAAAGATCCTCTATGTGTCCAAGAGAAACCAAAATGGGCGCCAATCATATCCCAAACCTCCAAAGAGAAAGCACACTCAAAGAAAATGTATGTTATATCCTCCTTCATTCTACACAGAGCATCTAGAGGCTAATTTTAGGCTCTTAAGCTTAAGAATGTCATCCAATGGGATTAACGACATAAGATAACACCAAAGAAAAAAAGATATAGAAGGAGATAAATATTTATGCCAAATCCATTTCCCCCATATCCAATCACGATGTGAGTGTAGAGTGCCATAAATGAGCTTGCAGATCGAGAGAGAATTGCTTCTTTTCCACATGGGGGGATCTCTATGAGAAGAAGTCTCTATGAGAAGAAGTGATGGAGATTGTGAGTATATACTTTGCATTTTGTTTCCCAACCATAGATCATAATTTAAGAAAATCCCAACATTCGTTATCAAAGAAATCAGAGACCAATAAAGAGTTAGAATCAGTGGAGTGAGATAAGCCAGAATTGTGAGAAAAACCCCAATTTTCATTTCAAAAGGAAATGTTCCCCTCTCCAATATCCCAAAAAATGAAACAATTTGCTGTTTATCTAACATTCACCATAGCTTTCCAAATACGAGAATCTCCAACCTTTCAAGAGACCAAGGAAGGATGAGTATTAGCACAATATTTTAATCTCATAAACCTGGCCCAAAGAGAAGAACTCAATCTAAATTTGAACCAAAGCTTATAGAGGTTCACTTCCACAGTATGCTTTAGTGCTTTAAAACTGAGACCATCAGCCTCTTTAGGCTTACAAGCTTTAGTACTCTAGATTTTCTTTGCACCATTCCCCACCCAAAGAAATTTATTAAAAAGCTTCTCCATAGTACAAATAACACTTTTCTTGGGATTGAACACTTGCAAAGCATATAAAGGAATGCTCTGGAGAACACTAGTCAGTAAAGAGATCCTGCCCCCAGTGGAAAGGAAGACATTTCTTCAATCATGCACTTTACGTTTGATTTTATCAATCACATCATTCATATCCACCTGTTTCCTTCTCTCCTTATCAGATTCACCCCATGATATTTAAGGAGAAGAGAGACATTCTGAAAACCTGTAAGCATAACAACCCATTGAATAATATGCTGCCTAACTTGTTTGTCAAAAAACAATTGACATTTGTCACTATTGAAACGAAGACCGGAGCAGCTTTGGAAATCCTGTAAAAGACCCATCACTTGTTTTATGACAAGTTTGGAAGCGTTAGTAAAAATAATAACATCATCTGCATAAGCAAGTTGAGAGACCATCATTTTAGCTTTGTTGGAATATTGAACATGTGGATGTGAGAGTTGGAAACTGTTAAGCATCATAGAGAAGTAATCAAAAGCTAAAATGAAAATAATAAGAGAAAGAGGATCTCCCTGTTTGATGCCCCGAGAAACAGTGAAGAAACCATAATAGTTTCCATTTACCAAGACAAAATAATAATTCTTGGCGAGCCATCTTTTAATCAAGGAGCAAAAACTTGTATTAAAACCTCTAGCTTTGAGAACATTGACGATGAAGTCCCAATTTAAGGTATCAAAAGTTTTTTGAGATCAAGTTTGATCACCAGGTTGCCACCCCTGCAATTTTTATCAAGATCCTGTAAAATTTCCTGTGCCAACAGAATATTATCAGAATTGCCACGACCTTTGATAAATGCTGATTGTTGAGGAGAAATAAGTAAAGGAAGATGAGGTTGGAGGCGAGCCACAATTACTTTACTAATGATTTTAGATATGACCGAGGTTAATGATATGGGCCTATAATCCTTCCAGTGTGATTTAACGGTAGACTTAAGAATGAGAACAATCAGGGCAGCAGAGAAATACTTTGCAGGGTCAACTCCCTGGAAAAAACTTTGAATAGCCAGCACTACATCCTTCTTAACAACTTCCCAACAAGAAATATAGAAAGTGGAGGGGGAACCAACGAGGGCCGGAGGTTT
>NW_018165143.1:410049-428353 GCF_001263595.1 Phalaenopsis equestris | reverse complement strand
AGGACTTCAGCAGGGTGAGACTTTTCAACAAAATCGGACAAAGAGGAGTGCAAAAGGGAATGGTTCAAACTTGGAACATTTATTACAGGATCCAAAGGAACAAGAACTAGAGGATGCCACAGATCTAGAGGAGATCCTTGGTGGCTTCCCAGTCTACCCTTTTGTTTGGCTTCAGTTTCGAGGAGGAATATTCAAGTGTTTTATCCTGTCATTTTTATTTAATTAGGGCTTACATTCGTATGAAACGATCACACAAATAGCCTGGAGGATGCAATGATTTAAGTCGTGAAGGACGACAACCTCAGAAGCCTAAAACGAGTTAGGGCTTAGATCGTACAACAGAGCTACACAAATGCGTGACGAAAAAATTGAGGATTTATGTTGTACTAGGCGAACAACCTCTAAATCTTATGGATTGTTTTAATTCTAGGAATAGCTGTTGGGGAAGACATGTTCTGCTGTTGAAGATGATCTTGCTGCCGACCGCGTTAACTCCAAACTTCTTGTCGCTAACTCCAAGCTCCTTGTCGTGACGAGTTTAAGCTTCTAGGATGTCCAGTCATGATGTCAAATCAAACAACTCTATGATAATAGTCTTCTAAACACCTTATATGGAAAGGAGGTATGCTTAAGACTATGTAATATAAAATATGCAATACAAGGCAAACAGAAAGCTCACGACTAAGGCAACTAATAGCTGCTACAACGCTCCCCCGACAAACACCAAAGGGCAACTAAAGTAATCCTAATTTTTTTTGGGATGACAAACTTGATTCATCAATAACATTCAAGCCATTCAAGCCCAACGAGAAGGACCGAATCACACCAAACAAACTCCAATAGGTCTCACGAGTAGGGACTGTAAGAGGAGCAAATCCCAATGGTGAGCTCACGGGCAGGACCAAAAGGGAAGGCTAACACAACCACATCACAATCCCACGGCTAGGGACCAAGCAAACATCAAACTGCAACCTTATAAACTTCCAAAACCGTAGGGCCAATGAAATACAGAACCCAAACCACCCCTCGGGTAGGGGCAGGACAAGACAAAAACCGAGCCACAGTCAGAGCCAAATCGAGCCACAACTAAGGCTCGAATCCAGGCCACAACAAGGACTAGAAAACATTTCTATGCCTTCAAGACATCAAAATATAGGACGACCATATGTCTCAAACAATGTCTCAAAATATGTCTCAAACAAGAACAACTATGGAAATCCAAATTCAAAATAAAATTTTCCACAATATGTATAATTAAGCCAAAGGACATTCACAAGATGCCAAAACCGAGCCCAACAGGGGCCAAAGCAAATGAAACCGAACCCTCTCACAACTATAGAGCAGGGATAGGAATAAACACCAGAAACGGGCTCTCGGATAGGAGTTAAAGCAAGCAAACCGAGCCCTCAAACAGAGTCAAAAACAAACCCTTCAAAGCTCATACATGAAGTTTAAACAGTTAGTAGGACGTTCTAACCAAAACCAAAAGCCCATCCTCAACAAAAATTAACATCCCATGCCCCTGCAATGAAAACCGAATGCCCACAAAGATCCCAAAACCGAGCCGTTCAAGGCCAAGACAAAGCCTGAGCATAGATTAAAATCCAATCTTTAGCAGAAATTAAAATTCCAGTCGCTTCAAGATAAAACCGAACCATTCAAAGCGAACCATTCAAAGCCAAGGAACCATTCAAAGCCAAGGGACAACTCACGAGCTTTTGAAATATCAAGATATAGAGCCAATATATGCCTTAAGCAAGAACAATAACATATATAGTATATTTAGGCCCCTTACTTGAGTATTCCAAACATGAAACAACTTCCAACATGTATTTAAACAAAAGGATGTTTCACGAGGAGCTAAACCAAGCCCTTAAAACAGGTTGCAGAGCTTTCCAAATTAAATAAATTTTTTTATAGCATGCATTTCGAGTAAGGGAAAGCCACTGAAAGCCAAAAACGAGCCCCAAACATGCATGAAAGGCCAAATAAACTCTCCAATATCTCAAGCTAGATAAGAATGAATGAAAAGCTTCATAATACATGTCCCAACATACTTGCAAGAGGAGCTACTATTGTCTCAAGGCCATATTTCAACCTTCCTATTCATAGTAATATACATATGTCATAGTTTCATCTCAAGCAAGTAGAGAAAAGAGAAATACTTATATCATGTCATATTTCCACCGTTCTAAGCAAGTAATCAAGTCCAATTCCTAAAACATGCTCACATTTCCTTTTCTAGATGCTTGAATACCAAGTATTTCCAAAAATATAAGTGTAATATCATGCAAGTATGCTATACCATCCACTGCACCAAGCTAGAGGGGGCTCGACAGAGAGCAGAGTCGAGTACAGCTCTAGCCAAACTTTCCTCCCAACAGTGAGAAGAACCTAATTGAAGCACTAGAAACTCAAAAAAAGAATAAAAAAGAAGAGTGACAGAGAAAATTCCTCCCCAGAACAAATTTTCGGCCCTTTGAAGCTTCACAGAGGAGCTCTGATATACGCTATGGGAAGAAGAAGCCAATGATTGAAAAAAATCCCGCAGAGATCGAGCGCAGGGGGCTCTGCCATACTGTTTGCGGCTCGAGGAGCTAATGAATGATGAGGCGGGATGGGCGACTGCGAGAGAGGAGAGCGCGGGAACCTTCGTTCCCATGTCTCGAGCTCGTGTGGTCACATAAGGGCTCACAACGGCTTAGGGCAGAGGCACGAGCGAGAGAAGGGCGCACGAGCGAGAGGCGGACGGGAGAAGGGAAATGAAATTAGGATTAGGTTTATGATTTATTTATAATAAATAATAATAAAATATTATTTATTATTATAAATAATACTTAAACACATCTCCTTCTCCAGAAATGCCTTCACGACGAAACAAACTTCTCCAAGGCGAAATCGACGTTCCGGACGTGTAGGCGCAGTCCGTTTCGTCATCAGAGTCGTTCGGGCAACCTCGTCGTCGATTGGGTTATAAACGCGTCGCGGTCCAAATCCTATCAAAATTTCGGCTCGAATTTGATTAAACAGAACGGAGAAGAGCGCATCAGTGCCAAATCAACGAGTTGAGTCAATCCTGAGGCCGGCAGTCCTATAGGAATACTCTCTGAGTTCCTTCGGAGTAGCCTACCTGGTTCGAATTCGATTAAACAGGATGGCGAAGAGCGCAGCGGCGCCAAATCAACGAGTAGAGTCAATCCTAAGACCGGCAGTCCTATAGGAGTGCTCTCTGAGTTCCTTCGGAGTAGCATTACCTGCTAGGCAATAGTGGTCAAAACTACCACATGGAACGTCAAGTAGAGCGAAGAAAAGTCCAGAATTGCTAACGGGGAAGACTCCTTCACTAGTTTTTTAGGAGTACTCGACAGAAAGGTCCTACCTCTAGATCCTAAGCTATTAAGGAGGGAAAAGCTACACCTTGATAGAAAGCGAGGTCAACAGAGCCCTCATCGGTAACAATCTTGATGATGGTGTTTATGTTACAACGATGTTTGATAGTGACATGAAAGTATTTGGTGTTTCTGTCACCATTCTTAAAATGATTATCACAAGCTTTCTATCTGAGGTAATCTTCCTCAATAGAGATTTCTTCTAAAAGAGTGTGGTGAGCATCCACGAGTTTAGACCCAATATCGGGAGTAGGAGTAGCAATCACCTGAGCCTCTAAATCGTCTACCTCTTGTTGGGCCTTTAGCACCCTAGAGTGAATATTACCAAAAACGTCAATGTTCCATCTTTTTAAATGAAAAACCACATTCTTATGCAGTTGACACAACGTAAGCCATGGATTCCCACTTTCATTAGAGACCCAAACCTGTTTAATCAAGTCAGTGAAAGTGGTGTGAGTAGCCCAAACATTAAAAAATTTAAAATGATAATGAGGAGGCTTGGAATGAAAAGCTAAAGTAAGCAGGATCAGATTGTGATCCGAAGCAGCATGATTCAAATGCTTGACTTGAATAATATTATAGTAGCTCAACAACTGAGAGTTTCCCAAGAATCTATCCAAACGTTGTAACATGAAACCTCTCCGCCAAGTGTAAGGAGGATCAGAGAAACCTAAGTCATATAGGTCAGCTTCCTCAATATGATCACAGAAACGATTAATAGGATTTGTGTCAACCTTAGCACCACCCCATGTCTCTGTAGGTGACATAATCATATTTATATCGCCTCCAACGAACCAATTATCATTTATTTCGGCCCTCATATGAGTAAGTTATTGTCAAAGAAGGAATTTATCCCTTAAGTGAGAGCTAGCATAGATAAACGTAGCCCAACCTGAAAACAGTTCAAATTGATATTGAATGAGAACATATTGCACATTATCATCAATGATATTAACAGTGATATCCTTCTTCCAAAAAAAACCAAAATTTATTGTTCACATTGCAGAAATGCAAATACCCCTTGAATCTCTTGATGATGCTATCTTTATGAGTTGAAACAAAAGACTCCAAAATAGTAAGGATGTCAGGTTTATGGACCCTACATAAATGCTTTAAACGATTAAAGGAGTGAGGGTCCGCCACTCCTCTAATGTTCCACACCAAAACATTAAGCATTATGGCCCATGACACCCTCCCCTCTAGCAATCCTAGAGGGTAGGTGTCAGTGCTCACCTTCTGAGTGATAAGTGACATCAGTAGTATTTGATTTTGGTAATTTCGGCAGTTCAATTCGTTAGTTCAGATTTCCTTCTCCCTCGTTTTCTACTGTATCTCTGAATTTGCCATTCAGATTCAAGGGCAGAGATAACAATAGCTGATGGATCCTTCTGTGAAGAGATAATGTGAGTGAAGGGATCAGAAGAGGAAGGTTGGGCGGAGTCGGCATCAGGTAGGTGAGTGGAAGGTTCGGTTTGCAGGACAGTGAAGACAGGGTGTTCCACCAACTCAGTGACTGTAACGTCCACGGGTAAAGGCCCTAGAGCCACCGCCGCATCCCCCAAACTAGGAGTAGGTATTTTGTTAATTTCTAAAGAAGGAACAAACAAATCATTTGAACCTCCAACCGCCATAACATCCACCGCTACAGCCTCAGCAAGGGGGTCAACCGAATCAACAGTCTGTATAGATGGTTGTGAGAGTGTAGGGAGAGCAGATTTGTGTTCTCCAGGGGGCGGTCGATGGGTAGGAAATTTCCTTAGGATGTAAATTAAATGGAAACAATGCTCAGAGTCATGACCAAACATGCTACAGTGCTTACAGTAATAAGGATGTTTTTCAAGCAAAACCGACTGCCAGTACCCATATTAGTAGAGCCTATCCAAATATCCTCCGACGGAGGTAAGGTGATATCTCTCTCAATTAATATTCTAGCACCGAGGGCCTTGTGAGATTGAAGGTATGAGCATCAAGCATTAGAGGTTTCCCGTACATGACAGCAATCGAAAATAAAATTTCATGATTAAACAAATGCACCTTCAGACCAAGGAGTTTAAGTCAGACAGGGATAATAGGGAGCTCGATTTTGGGGTCAAAGTCAGTTGTCCATTTAAGGACCTTCATCCAAACATCACCAAAGTGAACAGTTCTACGAGCAAAAAGCTTTGCATAGTCGTCTTCATTGGAAAGTTGTATCAAAATATGTCGGCTATCCAAGGCCCCGATCTTCCACCCTCCCGAAAATTTTAACAACTCAAAATTCTTCAACAGAAAATCATATTTCGGCAGACCATAGAGGAATTTACCAATCAAATGAAAAGAACAAGCAGTGGCGAGGATAGAGTTTTTCAGAATCGGAGAGAAAAAACACGTTTTTACCGCCCTTACGACCTTGAGGTTAGAAAACAGAGAGTGAGGGGAAAGCCTAAAACGAAAAACCAGAAAGATCTCACCAGGGGGTGCCGTCGATTAGCCGTTAACATCTTCGTATCAATTCGGCCTTTATTTTTTTTCTATTTCGGGCAACTTATTTACATATATATATTTATTTATTTATTTATTTATTTATTTATATGTCAGATTTTTGTGACCTTTGAGAAATCTGGGATGTTTATTGCCGTAGTGGTTTGTTCTGAAATGTTAATTTTTTCATGGTTTACTTAGCTTCATTTTCAAGTTAGTTTAGCCTTGCAGCTATTCAAAATAATTTATGTTAAATACTTTCCTATTGGATGGTGAAACAGACAAGTTTCGATAGAGGAAGGCGAAGCTAAAGCGCAAGAACTTGGTGTTATGTTCATTGAAACAAGCGCCAAAGCTGGTTTCAACATTAAGGTACGTATAGACAGATTTGAAAATTCATTTTTTTGCACTATATTCTTCAATTCTCGAAAGAAATAACTTCATGGTCATTGCTAAAAGATCAATTTTTTAGGCAGTATGTTGCCATTGGAGTAAATGATGAAAGTAGCCTTATTATTTCTCTTAGGCGCGCCTATTTCAATCTATAGACCTTTTCAACAATCAATTTATCTCTCCAATTCACAAAAACCGAACCAATTTCACTGTCATTTTTCTTTTGGTCTTTTTGGACTGGAGATGGTGTTGGGAAGCTTTTTATAATGATATTTTGGACTTTTATTATCAAACTCACCATTAATATCAATTTAAAATAATGGATTTGAGCTTAGTAATCCTAAACATCTTTATGAAAAGCTTCATTTCATCCATAAAAGTAGTATGTACAATATGATTTATCAAGAACTATAAAGAAAAGACAAACCCAGATTTCACAAGTGAGATTCTTTTGAAATTGCTGTGTACAGGTCTCCTTCTTCCTCTTGACTCCTCTCTTTCTCCACTAGGCTAGAATTTTCTGAATTTTCCACTTTAGCATCGACGTGTTAGGTTTGATTGGTTGGCTCCCAAGGGTCTTTACCAGATGGTTAGGTTAAGAGTGTTAGCCTTATCAACCTAGTTTACAGGGTGAATCAAAGAGATCTATGGGCTCCTAAGTCCTTGGGTTAGTTTCTTAGGTTTAAAGTCTCAAATGTCAAAGGGTCCCTTAAAGACATTCAACAACAACAACAACAAAAAAGCCTTAATCCCACTACTGGGGGTTGGCTACATGAATGCTTATTCTCCATTGCTTTCTATTTAGTGTCATATTTTCATTTAGTTCTGATAAATTAAGATCATTTTTTATACAATAAGCCCAATACAATAAGCAAGCCTTCCTGGGTCTACCTTTGCCTTTCTTAACATAAGTCGAATCTAAAACATCTACTCTCCTAATCGGATCATCAGAGGGTCAACACTTAATGTGACCAAACCATCTAAGATGACTTTCAAATGGTACTCAATCCTTAGCTCTCAGTGACCTAATAAATGATCTACTCAACTAAAATAAGTTGGGTCCAACCATCAACTAGTCCTTTAGAAAAGTCTACTAAGGAATTCCTAAGCCTTGTAGTCCAAAACATCCTCTTGAAAAGCTTCCTTTCGCCAGCTTTTATGCAAGGAATTGCAAGATTGATGGTAGAACTGGAACCAAATCAGTTCGAAGGGACTAAATTTAAAACCTGAGGAAGTTTCAGGCAGAAAAACAAACACTTAAAAATATTTAGGGATCATTTTGAACTTATTATCTTTTTTGCTAAAACTGATGCTGCATTTATTTGTGTCTATTCCTCACAATTCTCTTCCATTCTTTTCCCAATTGGAAAATAAATGAGCATAAACTGGCAGGCACTGTTCCGAAAGATCGCGGCAGCCTTGCCGGGGATGGAGAATTTGTCATCAACAAAGCAGGAAGACATGGTCAATGTGAATCTGAAATCCAGCAATGCAAGTTCTTCTCAGTCACAGCCACAGTCTGGTGGATGCAGTTGTTGATGTCAGAAACAGACTGTTCAGCTAAATTGTGAGGGAAGTTTTCATATATAGCACATAATCTTATGTATTTATATATCTCACGTCGAAACTTTCATATTTGCATATATGACACTTAAATGTTTTAAATCTATGCATGAAAATGTGTATTTCACTTTTAAAAACCAATAATAATGTTATTTTTGATGTGATAATAAAGATTTGAGTGCTGTGTGTAAATATGAAAGTTTAGTTGTGAGATATGTAGATACATAAGAATTGTTTGCTATGCATGTAGATGCCCCAGCTGTTTTTTAATTTCTTTTGGTTCTCTTATAATACAATAACTGAAGCATCGTCCTTATGTTTGATCACTAAGATCTCAGCTCTTTCCAAGTAAGAACTCCAATGTCTCTCCTACTTTGTTGTATTATTAATATGTTGCTCTTGGTTTCTATTTTGTGTAGGTTTTAATTGTTTTCCTTTGAGATTTTTACATTATATTTTCGCTTGTAATGGTAACATTTGTGTAGCAGCCCAATGCTACAATGTTATGGATATTCTATGCATAGAGAAACTACTTAAGAGCTGCATTATTGAATTTTTTTCTTTTTTGATCTGTACTATTGAATTCTTAAGAGCTGCACTAATGGAGCAGAAAAATTATGTCCGGACTCCTGATGTAGCTCTATGTGCGGACTCCAATAATATGCCGTTATGTGTGCTACATCACGGAGGTTATTTCGAGATTATTGAAGTGGAACCGCAGATGTTATTTCAGAGTTATTTCGGATAAACACATATATTCCACTTCAATAACCCTGAAATAACCTCCGCAATTTCACTTTAATAACCTCAAAATAACACTGCAAATGTTATTTCAGGGTTATTTCTAGGTTATTTCAAGGTTATTGAAGTGAAATATATGAATTTCTCTTCAATAACCTCGAAATAATCTAGAAATAACCTTCGTGATGTTATTTCAAGGGAGTTATTGAAGTGACACCGCGATGTTATTTCAGAGTTATTTTAGGTTATTGCGAAGTCCGTGGTTCTACTTTAATATTTTTTTTTATGGGGTCGATATAACACACATGACGATATATTACTGGGAGTCCGCGTTGAGCTATGTCCGGAGTTCGGACATAAATTTTTTTTTGGAGCATAGGGCGTTTAGATAAATTCCTAACAATCTTTCTGCATTTACATACCTAACAACTAAATTTTTTATGTTTATATGTATAACACTCAAGTTGAATATTACATCTGAATATCTATCTTAATATATGGGAAATAAATGCATGTCACTCTTAATTTAATGAATAAATAACATTTTAGAAGTGCTAAAATAGTATTGAATATTTTTATGAGGATGTTTTAGTCCCAGAGTTTATAGAATTGTCAAAATAGTTTTTAGTCTTTTTAAATTAGGTTCGAAATAGTTTTTATTGAGAATTATTAGAGCTCAATTTTAAAATAGTCAGAGAATATTTAGTCATTTTTATAAATTACGGGATTAAAAAAAATTCATGTAAAATAATTAGAGGATATTTGACACTTTATTCAATATTTTAGTATCAAACATAATTAGTCTTTTTTCGAGAGTGGCGAGTCTCAAAGAATTTAAAACAAAATATTATATTACACATTAATTAATAAATGATAAGTTTTACATTAAGATAATTTAGTCTCATATTCAGTTATGCTAAATTAGAATAAATAGAATACTTGTTTTTCAATGACATGAAAATTAAGTAATATATTTAATAATTGTTTTATGTTATGTGCCCGAGTTTGCAACCTTGTAGCGGTTTTGTGAATGTGTAGAGACTAAGGATCGTCTTTGCGTCCTCTACCTATGTTGGTAATATATTAGGATACTTTGAGGGATCCTTGGTCTCCTTGGTTTAATTGGAGAAAAATCACAACTCCCAATCAACACAATGTTGAAAATAATACTTATCAGATGATCTTCATTATTGGCCTCAAGCTAATAAATAGTCGAAGAACCTTTGGATGGAATAGACAATAACCTATTCTTATGGAAAGGAAAATTACAGTAACATAATTCTAGCACTAATTTATTAAAAGAAAATAACATTAATTGAAATAACATTAATGTAATTATTGATGATAAGCATCAATCACTCCCATCCCATTTAATGTAATTATTGATGGTAAACATTAATTACTCCCATCCCCTGATTCTTGGTCCCTGACAACTCTTCCCTCCTTAGAAATTTCCTTGTCCTCAAGGAAAAAAACTTGTCTTCAATTCTGCCAGATTCTCACACGTGGCCTCAGCAGGAGAGAGATTTTGTCAATGAACAAGAACTTCAATTTCTCCACCTTTTGTGCGAGTTTCCAGAATGACTTAGGAAATGGGTGGAATGTTGCTTCTACTGGTAATTCAAGTAGAGTGGGAGAGATTTTCTCTTGATCTCCAATCCTCTTTTTAAGGTGAGAAACATGGAAAACTGGATGTAATTTAGATTTCGGTGGTAACTCCAATTTATATTCAACTGTGCCAATCCTGGATAAGATTTGAAATGGACCAGAAAATTTGGGACCGAGCTTGAGATTTTTTCTTTGAGCTAATGAAAGCTGACGATATGAGCGCAATTTTAGGTAGACAAATTCGCCCATTTGAAAACTCCTATCTGTGTGTTTCTCATCATAATATTTCTTCATTCGCTCCTTTGCAATTCTCAAATTGGCTTAGACATCCTTAATCACCACATTCCTTTCAAGTGGAAATTTGTTAACAGACTCCGCACGTAAAGTGCCATGAACATAGGCAAGTAAGGTGGGAGGCTCTCGCCCATAGACAATTTCAAATGGTGTCTTTTTGGTGGAAGAGTGGATGCTTGTATTGTAACAATATTCCACCCACGGAAGCCAAATCACCCACTCTTTGGGCTTAGAACTCGTGAAACACCGCAAGTACATCTCCAATTGCTTGTTGATCACTTCGGTTTGACCATCAGTTTGTGGGTGATAAGCCGAGCTAAAATTGAATTTAACTCCATTTAATAAGAATAAATTTTTCCAAAAGGAACTTGTGAATATCGGGTCACGATCACACACAATAGACTCGGGCATGCCATGAAGCTTGAAAATTTGGTCAAAATATATTTGGGCAATTGTGGTTGCCGTATAAGGTTGTTTAATGGGAATAAAATGGCTATATTTGGATAATCGGTCAACAACCACAAAAATGGTAGAGTTATCTCTAGATGTTGGCAAGCCATCCACAAAATTCATGGAAACATCTGTTATACATGGCGCGGAATTGGAAGAGGGCTGAGTAAACTTGCTGGCTTGACTTGGTCCACCTTATTTTTTTGACAAACATCACACTCTTGGATAAATTTTCGTACATGCCCCTTCATGCCTTTCCAATAAAAAACTGATTTGATTCTATGGAGAGATTTGTGGAGCCCTTCATGCGTGTTGGAATGGAATTCTTTAATTATAGGAAGAATCAATTCAGATGTGGCCAAGAGATAAATCTGATCCTTAAAGAAAATCAATCCTTCCTTGAATAGCCATGGTCCCAATGCTTCTCCTTCCTTGATTTTCTCCACCAAATCCTGAAATTGTGGATTAACTGAAATTTCCAATTTTAAGGGATGCACCCAATTAGGAATAGGAAAAGATATTGCATGAATTTTAAATTTTCGGGAAAGGGCATCTGCAGCTTAATTTTCCTTGCTTTTTTGTAGTGAATTTGAAAATCAATTGCAAGCTTTTTTGGTTTGTCTGAACAATAAATTTGGCTCCTAAAAGATATGGACGCCATTTTTGGACCGCCTTAACCAAGGCTAACTTTTCCTTCTCGTACGTGGATAATGCTAGATTTTTGCCCTGTAGAATTTGGCTAAAAAAAGCGATTGGACGGTCGCCTTGCATGAGCATTGCACCCAACCCAAGCCGAAAGCATCACACTCCACAATAAATGGTTAAGAAAAATTCGGTAGAGGCAGTACGAGTCCAAATGTCATTGCCAATTTTAAACCTTCGAATGCTAGCTCAGCGGCGAAACTCCATTTAAAAGAATCTTTTTGAGCATATTTGTCAAGGGTTGAGCGATCATTCCGTAATGGTGAATGAATTTCCGGCAGTAACCGGTGAGGCCCAAAAAACCTCGCAACCCCTTCAAACTAGTTAGTTTGGGCCATGTCATCATGGAGGAAATTTTCTCAGGGTCCATGGCTACTCCACCATGAGAAATCACATGACCCAAGTAGCCTACTTCGTCCTGTCCAAATTGAGATTTTTCAAGCCCATTCATGACGCTTTGGAAGGTTGACAGTGCATTAGTGAGGCCAAAGGGCATCACTAAAAATCTTTGGCCTCACTAAAAATTCATAGTGGCCTTGGTGCGTGCGAAAAACTGTTTTCTCAACATCTCCCGGGTACCCTGACCTCAAATTAAGTTTTGTGAAAAATCGTGCACCATGCAATTCATTCAATAATTCATCAATAACGGGTATTGGATATTTATCCTTGATGGTTATGTTGTTGAGTGCCCAACACAAAGCCTCCAATAGCCATCTTGTTTTTTAACCAATAACACGGGAGAGGAGTATGGACTCGTGCTAGGCCTTACCACACCGGAAGACAATAGCCCCTTGATCATTTTTTCAATCTCATTTTTTTGGTAATGGGGATACCGAGAAGGCTTGATTGAGATTGGATTAGCTCCATTTTCCAAAAGAATTTTGTGGGCTTGAGATCGTTGAGGTGGCAATCCTTGAATCTCTTGAAATACAACCAAATGTTGATTCAAAATAGCCATTAAATCTGGATTTAAATTGGTTGTTTCAACTCCATGCTTCTCTCCCAAATTTAAGGAATTGAATTGTAATAAAAAAGCTCTTTTTCCTTTCCGCAACTGCTCCTCTAGATCACGATCAACCATGATTTTATTGCTAGGCCCTCTGGTCCCATGTAACTTTTTTGTTTTCCCCTCCCACCAAAATCACATCCATAGATCATTGAATTCCCAAATAATTGGACTCAGTTTTTTAAGCCATTGATTTCCGAAAACAACATCACATCCTTCCACTGATAAAAGGTTAAAATCTACGTGAAATTGAACCTTTTGCACTAAAATAGGGAGCCTTTCACACAATTCTTCACTTTTCATCTTACTTCCATCCGCCACTTGAACCGATAATTCTCCTTTCTTTGTAGGATAGTAGGATAAATTCTCTGAACCGATAATTCTCCTTTCTTTGTAGGATAAATTCTCATTTTGGTAGCTAACTTTGAATTCAAAAAGTTATGAGTGATACCGGAATCCAATCTCCAATTTTTCCAAAAAACTTCAATTTTTTCAAAAAAACGCATGGTCTGAGGTGTTGTATTTCCTGAAATAGCATGAAAACTAATTTCGGGAATCTCTTCTTCCGTTTCCTCCTCTTCGGTAGTCTCGTTCAACGGCTCATCAATAGAAGGAAAGATTCCTTCTATTAAAAATAACTTCTTGCAACGATGGCTCGGGGAAAATTTTTTCGTCACAACTGAAGCATAATCCACGCATCCTCCTTTATTGCAACTCAGTCGGCCTCAACCTCTTGATGGTGGGGTTACGAGCTCGAGTAAGGGATGCTAAGGGTAAGGGTGGATGTCCCATGGTGGATGGAGCCTTCGAAGGTTCCACGTACCCTCTCTTCCGTTGGTCATACATACGAGACTCATAAAGTCGTGTCAGACCGATAGCAATGGACAATGAAATTGGATTTCATGCTTGCACATCTGCTTGCACATCAACTCGTATTGCTCGTATTGCATCCTTTAACCCGCTCACAAAGCACCCGACTTGTTGTTCTTCAGACAAATGGCCAACTCGATGTAACAAACAATCAAAGTCCATTTGGTAATCGCGAATGCTTCGTGTTTGTTTAAGCTTGGTGAAATCCTCAAAGAAATTTTGGTATCTTAACGACCCATATCGTAGATGCAACTCGTACTTGAAAACTTCCCAATTGACGCCTTCTCGTTGATTTTTGAAACGTTGATATCACAATTGGACATTGTCATCCAAGTGATAACCGACCATGGGGAGTTTTTCCGCATCTTCTGTGCATTGGAACTCGAAAAATTGCTCCACTTGACAAATCCACCCGGTTGGATCATCCATGCCATTATAGCGTGGAAAGTCCAACTTAATGATTTTGGGTGCGAGAGAGCCTTCTCCCGAAAGTCTACGACGGGGCCCGCGTGAAGACTCGACAGCATCCTCATGTCCTCCACCACGCATAGAAAAACGAGCAAACATGATCTCCATATGTTTCAAGAGACATTCTTTACTAGCTTTCATAGCTTGATGTAGTTCCTTTTGGATCGCAACCAATGAGCCAAGCTCATTCTCCACATGCTCGAGACGGTGGTCAGACATGCCTGGCTCTGATACCAAGTTGTTACGTGCTCAAGTTTGCGACCTTGTAGCAGTTTTGTGAATGGGTAGAGAACAAGGATCATCCTTGCGTGCTCTACCTATGTTGGTAATATATTAGAATACTTTGAGGGATCCTCGACCTCCTTAGTTGGTTTAATTCGAAAAAAACCACAACTCCCAATCAAGACAATGTTGAAAATAATACTTATCAGATGATCTTCATTATTGGCCTCAAGCTAATAAATAGCCGAACAACCTTTGGATGAAATAGACAATAACTCATTCTTATGGACATGAAAATTTCAATAACATAATTCTAGCACTAATTTAATTCTAGCACATAATTCTAGCACTAATTTATTGAAAGGAAATAACATTGATTGAAATAATATTAATGTAATTATTGATGGTAAGCATCAATCAATCCCATCCCATTTAATGTAATTATTAATGGTAAACATCAATCACTCCCATCTCATTTAATGTAATTATTGATGGTAAACATTAATCACTCCCATCCCTTTATTCTTGGTCCCTAACATTTTATCAGTTAATTATACTAAAAATTTTGTATTCAATAACTCTCATTAATCTATTTTTGCTTAAAAAGATTAATTAATTGAGCATGTATAATAAATAAATGATAGAAATGCACTAATAATGAATAAATGAAATTATTATAAAAAATTTGAGAAAATTGTAGATCAAAATGATGTGGATGTAGTTGTATTGAATAAAAAATAATGTTTAGCACCTGATATTTTAGATTAATAAATAAAAAATAAGCATAAATGAAATTAAATACAATAATTAAAACAAAATTAACAATAATGATGACACCCAACTTTCAACATCTTCAAATTTTTTTTAAAAGAATATCAATTTAGATTATGTTATAAAAATAGCTAGAAAGTTGTTATAAATAGAAATTCTTAAAATCAGCTTGGGACTGATTTGGTTAGTGAGAAATTAAAAAATATACTTAAATTTATGCATTTAGCCAACGTATAATATTGGTATTAAAAGTTATAAATTTAATATATATATATATATATATATTGAATATATCAATGAATCACACGATTCACTCCTCAAGTGGGAAGGAGCACAGGGGAGAGAGGGAGGGAGAGAGAGAGAGAGGAGCAGTAATAAACAATAAAATATCTAATACATTTCGTAAAAAGATATTCTATTTAGAGGGAATGGGTACAATATATGTTTGGGCTTACTTTATTAGGGGTGCTATGGAATATTTTAAGGGATTTTAGTTGTATTGGTCAATGGCTCGACTACCTTCTAGCTTGGTCGCTTATCAGTTGAGCTTAGTGGGCATCAATTCAGTAAGATCTGCTTGTTCGACTATATTGGGTCAAGGCACTTGGCTGACCTTCGATTGACTGAGATTTATTGATCAGGTGATCTATTCTGAACGTCTACTGTCGATCATTGGTGAGAAGCTTCTATTAGCAGTGTGATATTAGACTATCAGATATAGGTTGAATCCCTGTAACTAGATAAATATCTCACTCTACAACAAGGAGAGCCTTAGGGATTATTTAGATTTCTTGTGACATGGTTTCCTCTCAATTCTTAATAAAGAGCCTCTAGTGCGTCTGTGAGATGATTAATAGTAATAATAAATCAAGTATTTATTCGAGTTTGGTCAACTGGAAGGTTGATTGTCAATTTGACGTTCTTATGGTGGTTGGCCTAAATGCCCATCGGTCTTATCTTGGCCCCATGGGTTCGGGTTGGGACATCCAAACGCATTTAGTCGTGTGGATTTTGGCTAAGATGGATGCATCTGATCTGCTTTAGTCATAGCTTTGATTGGGACGGCTATGCCTTGTTAGGTAAATGAGCCTTCTAGTTTTCATATGAGGGGCGCTCCTTAATTATATTTTTTATGTCTTCTGAGCCGTTGGATCTCATCGAGATGTGCATTCCCTAAGTATACTTTTTTTTTTCCCCTGAAAACATATTTTTTAATAAGGCCTAAAGTTTTTTGCAATTCACTGGTAACTGTTTGCATCTTCAATCCCTGATTCTCCCGACATAGCTAAAGTTGATGCATCAGATCTGCCGCAAAATAGCTCTTATTTTGCACGCTATGAAGACCGACCCCGGCCACTTGCCGCGGGCTCCTCCGAAGCTGATCTTCCTCGCCTGTTCGCCGCCTTACGGCATCTGGAGTTCTGGACGGTGAACTTTAGCTAAAGCGTACTAGTAACATTCTTCTAGTCATACCGCAAATCCAAAAACTCACTGTCATGGCTTCGATTGATTTGGTCCAAATGTGCCTTGATTCTATTCGCCAGGTAACTTCTTTTTCTGCATTTTTTGTGTTACCACTTTTCTTAGCACGCCAAATTGTTGTGATAAAGCTGTTGATGATAGTGATGGATTGAATTAGGTTCGTAGGTTTTTGCTTAGCTCTTCCGGGAGATCATCTAGGTTTTAATTTCTCATCGGTTATTTTACAAGATTGAATTCTATTCAGGCTTTTTTTTTTTTGTTTAAGAATGGAGTGTGTCATCCAACTATATTAATGTAGTTCCAATTTCGAGAATTTGTTAGAAAAACTAAGCCTTTACTCTGATCCAGGGAAGTATTTATAAGTTTGAAAAATAATTTTTAGTTCTCTATGGAATGATTTGATTTGAACGCATAGGTATAAGATGGTGAATGTTGGATAAGGAATTTCGGTTGTGGAATGCATAGCTGTATGAATTCTTCTCATTGCTTAAAGTTATTGCTCCGTTTTAAGTCATTGATTTTTTGGATTGTGCTGCGGGTCAGGCTCGCTGTGAGAGTTCAATTTTGAGCGTGACAAGTCATGCGTGCAGGTGTCATGTTATTATTTGTCTTATTAAATTTGTTAGTGTTTTAAGTCGATTAAATTCATCATATTTGAGCATCCATAACCTGAGGATCTTCTGAGGCTACACTGCATTTCTTGAGATGCGTGATCTTGGGATAATGAGTGATAAATTGTAAAGCATATGATTTGAATCTGTGACCTTTGAGAAACAACCTTCTCATTCAACCACTGTGCCATATATTATTAGAGTGAGAACGCCATGCTATTTATATCACCGAAGGATTGCTTTTCCAATATAGACATTGTAAACGAAGTAGAAGAATTTCCTTTGGTATGTTCTGCTATCAATTAAAGGTGGAGAAGAGGTTCTTAACTAAGCTGTGGAGCTGATTACTGATCTTTCTTGATAAAAAAACCATTCAAAGTTCTCTTTACTTCTTCTTTGCTTGTTTTCTCCCTTACTATATGTCTCCTCACACTCTAATTATTATTACCTTATGGAAGAGGTGTTCAAGGATCCTACTTTTTATCATTGTTGTGAGGCGGGGGAATATTAATTTACTATTCTCACCCCTGCTATTAACATCTTGAATAATAAATGATTTTTATTTTGGTGAAGTTTGATGAAATCTTGTCATTTAGAAATGTTGAGCCTCAGTTAATGTTCTGTTATACCTAATCCTTTATTTCAATTTGTTAGATTTCAGATGACATTGCAGACTCTGTCGTTTACCTTGATGCTGGTTGTTTGGAAGCTTTCCAGTTCATTTGCGCATTTCCACTTTTTCTGGACCTTGGGGCCCTTTCTATCTGCAGCTTGGAAAGTATGTCTTCTGTAGACAGTGTAAGTGTGTTTACTTCACGTTGGACTTTTTTCAGTCTATTAATTCCTTTTTAAGGTTGAGTTTTGAACATTTTCAGTTATTTCACGGTTTTGATATTTCTAAACCTTGATTTTATTTTTATTTATAAGGTTCTCTACAAAATAGCATAATCTGCCAACTTTTTTATTATTTTGATATTTCTGAACTTCAACTTTTTTTTCTGTGTAAGGTTCTCTACAAAATAGCTTAAGGTAATTTTTATTTTATTTCTATGCTTAGTTCTCTGTTCTTTGATTGCAAAAGTTAGAGGATTTTGGCCGTTTTGTTTAATTTTACAAAGGAATTGTACATTATGGGTTAATTGTTTTTTCTTGTGATCTTTTGCCTCAGTGAAAAAATGCATTTGAAAATTTTCAAAATGAATGTTTCCTTTGTGAAAAAATGCATTTCTAATCACCAATCATGGCCATCGCTCCCCCCCCCCCCCCCCCCCTCT